>NW_016690408.1:909694-970853 GCF_001604755.1 Lepidothrix coronata | reverse complement strand
TCGTGGGGTACAAAAAACGGCTGGAAGGGAGAGCCCCGAGCCAGGGCAAGGCACATTCTTGGCTGTGAGGGTGGGGAGGCCCTGGCACAGGTTGCCCAGAGAAGCTGTGGCTGCCCCTGGATCCCTGGAAGTGTCCAAGGCCAGGTTGGATGAGGCTTGGATAGTGGAAGGTGTCCCTGCCCGTGGCAGGGGTTGGGACTAGACGGGCTTTAAGTTCCCTTCCAACCCAAACCATTCTGGGATTCTCTGATCACTCGCTGGTCTTCTGTACAGTTGGTAGTTTTACCCTGATTTCTAGAAGAAGACTGCATTCACATAAAGACCATTATCAAATTTAGCAGCAATTACTGCTCTTGTTTTGAATCAGAGCACAGAAACCAAGTACTTGGAGCCTAATTTGTCCTTCCCGGGAGATGATCCCACAAGATCAAGAGCAGGACATTTTAGAGAAGCCTGTGAGTGCATTTGGTGTTGATATTGCTGTCTTACAGATTTATATTAGAGTTGGCCTCCAAAGGAAGGGAAAATAGGTGATGGGTATTTTACTGCCCATCCACTTCTTGTTAAATTGTCTTCATTTTTTCATTTAGCATCTGCCTCACTGAGTACTCTTCATCTGCTCCTGAGCCAGCTGATGTACAGCAGATGTTAAGCACTTAGTGAGGCAGAGAAGGAGGTAAAAGTGTCATATCATGATTAAATAGTTGCTACAGCTATTATATAGGGTGACCATACTGCTCTGCTCTTACATTTAAAGTCACAGTGTACTGAACAGGAGGAAGCACATGTTTTGGATCAAGCCTGCGACTGCTGCTGGAAAAATATATTTTTTTTAAAAGTAAAGTTTTTTCGTGATTAACAACAACAACAAAAAAGACAAATATTTTAAATATGCTTTAGAATTAAGATTTATGTTTCTCATGAAGGTGTTTCTTGAAAGAAACTTGGTGATTGTTGATAATTCCATAGGAGGGACATGTTCATCCACACAGGAGACATGGTTTGTGGGACTGGGAACTCTTTGCCGTCAAAGGGGAGATTGAGAGCCCAGAATAAAGGAGAGCCAGTTTAGGGGGCTTAACTAAAGGGCAGCAGTGTGTGGTTTGTGTGGGGTATCTGGCTCAGTGCTCATAAGTCAGAGCAGTGGCTTGATCACCTATTTCCTGTAAAGGCAACATGTTTTGAACTAACAGGACAATCAATATTCATGTTTTCGTAGAAACCCCACCTGGACTTTGCATGTTTTTTGTAAGTTTGTGCCAGTTTTGAAGGGTTGATTTCAATGACTCAATTTCAATAAATGAAAGAGATAGGATAAAAAAGCTTTTGGGTCAGGATCAGAACAGCTTTGGCTGGAAGCAGTTGGAACTGGATGGGCTCAGCTGTGTCTGGGATGGGGTAGCCCCTGGCTTCTCCTCACAGAGAACATCACTGTGACAAAACCTTCCCAGTGACACCCCACACCCCTCAATAAATCGATATTCAAACATTCACTCATAAAATCTCTTCGGTTGTTTGTCCTCCACTGAGATGAACTCAAACCCACAGCTGTAAGCTCAGAGTTGGTCTGTGTAAATTGAGGCTTTCTGGAAACGTGTTCCATGGACTTCTGTTCCCAGCAGAGGTGGAAGAGGATGCTAAAATTCCCAGTGACAAACCCCATAAATATCAGCTGCTGAACATGCTAAACCTCGATAGAGGAGTCCTGTGGTACCACCTGGGTGTAACAATACAGGCAGAAAACCTGGAGATTAAAATGCAAATGAAATAGTCTTGCACTCTGCCCAGTTATCTGTCCAATGTCATAAATCAGAAGGTAACAACTTTATGAAGGCTATTGTGAAGCAAATGGCATAACCAAAGATTTACAGGAAAGTAAATAAAGCAGAGTTTTCTATCTTACATCCAGCAGCTTTGGGGACTCAGCATCAGTTCTTTAATAAGCACAGAGGGCCATAAAGAGTTAGGGAGGAGCTGTAATGAGAGATTTTTGAAAGGTGAGTTTTCCCTCCTTAGGACAAGAATATTCTCTGTTTTGGTTGCTGTGGGACCATGGCAGTGAGATGGACCATGGCTGGAGAGCTCATCCCACCATGGGCAGCAGGGTCACAGCACCCCTGGGAGCTCTGGGACAGCTCAGGAGGGGCAGGGCACTGTAAAAACAGTCCAGAGCTTCCCATTCCACCTGGGACAGCATGAGCTTCGAGTCTGCTCAGTTTTGGAATAACTTTTAGATTGCAACATTGACCTTTCTTGTAGAATTGTGATTTTTAATCGGGAAATGAAGGGATAAACTCGCCAAAACCCTTTTGGCTGATTCTGACTTTCAAACAAGCACAAAGAGGAATGGTGGTAAGGCACTCAAGTCCTGGATGTTAATATATTTACTTATGCTTCTAGAAAACACCTAGTGACTACATGCATATAAAACCCAACCCTAAACAACCAAGGTTCCCAATCAAAAAAAAAAAAAGGGGGAAAAAAGAATAAAAAAGTCACCAGACTATAAATCTATAAATTGATGTAATTTTATTGAACTTCATTTTCATATTTCTAGAGAATCAGACTTTGAGATGCCATAGATTTTTAGTTTTATCATTAATTTGAAAGTTAGGAAAAAAGAACAACAACAAAGAAAAAGGATGTCTCCTTGAGACAAATTCAGATGTGACTTAAAAAGTAAGTCAGCAGTAAATAAGTCTCTTGCCTTTTCTCTCTGAAACAATGCAATGAAAAGGGAAGAAACTGTACAACCATCATCATTCATGTGGCAACAATAGATCTGACTGCAGCAGACAAAACAAGTTCTTTAAAGTGTGCATTGCTGGGAATAATAAGAACTGAAAAACACAAAGAAAGAAGATAATTTTTCTGACTATTTCCATGTAACTCTGCTGTTCGCATTGTCTTTCTTCTAGTGACTCTGTCTCATCAGCCTGAACCCTTGGTTTCAGTCTGTTTTCCCAGTGGGATGTAGGACATTAACTGTTTCTTCTGGTGAAACCAAAATGAGATGCCAAGAAGAACATGAAAGTGATATTTTAATTTTGTCTCCAAAGATGCAAAATAAACACAGCATGTTCATTCTTGGCTTCCTGCAGAGACATTGCAGTGCTGGAAGTTATCAGAAGAATTAAGGCTGAATTTATCTGGGAGGGGTGCAGGGTCCTATTTGCTATTCCAAGGAAGCATTTTGGCTCGCTGTCTATGAATCAGTGCAGCTCCAGCCAGTACCCAAGAAAACCTTCAAAATAAAATGGAGGGACACTTAGATACAGACAAAACACCTTGTGTCCCAAATGGAATGGGGAAAAATCATCTCAGCTGTGCAGGATTTCAAGAAGTTAATCTGAAGACAATTACAGAAAAATGGCTCTTCGTCAGTCCTCTTTGACAGAGGTACAGAGATAGAAAATACACCAACCAACTGTTTCTGTCGTGCCTGTGAGTTTGTAAGGAAACTTTTCCTTTGTGATTTTGCACTGTTAAGAGGCAATTTATCCACGCATTTATGTGACAGCAGATGCTGTCATCTGCCTATGGTGCCTTAATCTGATACTAAAAACAGCTTTATTTTTCTCTTTCTGATCAACTATAGCAAAGTCGTGTTTGTCGTGTGCGGGTCTCTCTTTGTGCTAAACGAGCTCTTTTCCCGTTGCAGATCGTCCAACTATTGGCTCAACCGCATCCAGTCCTTCCTCTACTGCAACGAGAACGGGCTCCTGGGGAGCTTTTCCGAGGAGACCCACACGTGCACGTGCCCCAACGACCAGGTGGCCTGCCAGGGCTTCCTGCCCTGCACGGTGGGGGACGGCCCCGCCTGCCTGAGCTGCGCCCCCGACAACCGCACCCGCTGCGGGAGCTGCAACGCCGGCTACATGCTGAGCCAGGGGCTGTGCAAGCCCGAGGTGGCCGACTCCACCGAGCACTACATCGGCTTCGAGACCGACCTGCAGGACCTGGAGATGAAGTATTTGCTGCAGAAGACGGACAGGAGGATCGAGGTCCACGCCATCTTCATCAGCAACGACATGCGCCTCAACAGCTGGTTCGACCCCTCGTGGCGCAAGAGGATGCTGCTCACCCTGAAGAGCAACAAGTACAAGTCCAGCCTGGTGCACATGATACTGGGCCTCTCCCTGCAGATTTGCCTGACTAAAAACAGCACCTTAGAGCCCGTCCTCGCTGTTTATGTCAACCCTTTTGGAGGCAGCCACTCTGAGAGCTGGTTTATGCCTGTGAACGAAAATAATTTCCCAGACTGGGAGCGGACTAAGCTGGACCTACCCCTGCAGTGTTATAACTGGACGCTGACTCTGGGCAACAAGTGGAAGACATTTTTTGAAACCGTGCACATCTATCTGAGGAGTCGAATAAAGTCGAACGGTCCGAACGGCAACGAGAGCATCTACTACGAACCCCTGGAGTTTATCGATCCCTCCAGAAACCTGGGCTACATGAAAATCAATAACATCCAAGTGTTTGGCTACAGCATGCACTTCGACCCAGAGGCAATTCGAGACTTGATTTTGCAGCTGGACTACCCCTACACTCAGGGCTCACAGGACTCGGCACTTTTGCAGTTGTTGGAGATCCGGGACCGTGTAAATAAACTCTCTCCCCCCGGCCAACGTCGCCTGGACCTCTTCTCTTGCTTGCTCCGTCATAGACTCAAACTGTCAACCAGCGAGGTGGTGAGGATCCAATCTGCTTTGCAGGCCTTTAATGCCAAATTGCCAAACACAGTGGATTATGACACAACCAAATTATGTAGTTAACCATGAATGTGAAGCACAACACAAAACCTTGAAGGAGTTTTTACAGTGCTTTTGTGGAACAGTTTATGTTTGGAAGAGTACATTTAAATTGTCTTTTCAATATCTGTCTTATATCAGTCAATACTGTTGGATGGCAATTTACACACATGAACTTGCTGACAATGAATATATTATACCTGCAGTTTTGGTTTATGAATGAAATAAATACTGACACCAGTCTAGGAGACGTTCTACTTTTTACAATAAATTTCATTTGTAATTTTATATGTTCCGTGGCAATGCTTTTGTGCATTACATCCTCTAGAGGGAACATAGAAGGATACCAATAAAATTTTGTAGCTGAACAGTTATTACAAAGAAACGCTGTGGGATTCTTCTTTCTGACACAAAAGTTGTAACGTTGATACACTTTTGTGTGGGTTGAACCCAGGAGGGGGAGGTAAAGACAAGAGAGCGACTCCAGATTTTAACAGGAACTGCAGGAAAGTCAAAGCCATAGAATATTTTATTTTTAGAACGTGCATCTGCAAAAAGAATTAAGCACATGCATACATTGGCTCCTCCAAATTCACACACTATAATATTCAGAATTATCTCTTTTGAACTATTTACCTAAATACAATCCATGCTGTTCAGATTCAAATTCATTTTAAACATTTCCCTGACAATGCAGCTGTTTAGTAGGTGGATATATTTTTTTCACTGGTACAGATGTACTTTCACTGCAACATTTTTCAGTTTTAAAAAATAAAACTTGCAGATACATGGCAGCTATCAAAATCCAGATCTAGTTTATAAGGACGAAAGTGCAAATAAATGTAATTTTAAATTAATGACATTAATTCAGTGTGCATGTCTGTGGGGCAGAATCAGGTTCTTTGCTATTTTACACGTCCCAGCAGCAAAAAACCCCATCTAAAACAGAACTTGGGACTTCCAAGAAGCTTTTGTTACCTCTTGCAAGAGAACAGAACAAATGGCTGGGCTCTCAGAAGTCCTTGTTAGTAACTACAGGGAAAAGTGAAGGAAATTGATACAAAATGTTTTAATAGCACCTCCTTACGTTCAGTCTGAATCTATGTCAGAAATTTAAAAGTCAATTTGTGTTTTTAAAATGGGAAAGAATTACATATGAAACTACCATTTTGTGAGCAAGCACAGAGAGGAAAAAACCCCACCATATTTGGTTCATACACAATTTTAATTCATCTAGACATAAATTAATTCCAATTAAATTCAGTTTTATTCCTTTCAGTTGGTTGTATTACAATTTAATTTGAATTGTGGCTTAATCTGAATTTCAGGTACGCTCCTCACTTCTGGCTGGACCACAGCAGCACCAGAAAGGCAATGCTTCAGAAGTGAATGGGAGCAAATGAAAATACAAATGCACAAATACTTCAGAAAGCCACTGCCAGGGGAAACCTTCTGTTCTTTAGTGATTCCTGTCTCTCCTGACTTCACCAATTTTTTAGAAGGATTCCTATTTCACCACCCCACCTTCAGATAGTTCCTCAGACCTTCTATACTTAGAAGTTCCCAGAACTAAAAGCAGCAATTTTTGGTTTTTTTTTGGCAATCAACCTCTAGATGAATTTCTGTTTCTGTTCTGCTTACAGCTTTCTTTTGCTGATTAATTACATATCTCAGCCCCTCACCTGCATGTCCAAATTTTGGCCTGCTCTTGCATTGGCAAGACCTTCCCAGTTCAGATTCTCACTATTCCTGTTTTCATCTCCAAGTCTTTCTTTTGCTCTGTCTTTGGCAGCTGTAATGACTTGTAAAATTAGATAGTTGGATTTTACTGCTCATATAGTACCTCATATAGTGTTTTTAAATACATGAAAAACTCTGATGTTATAAAGTGAACAAAAAGAAAAAAAAAATAATCCTCTTCTGCTTATAGAAAGTAAAAGTTCCAATAGAAATGTGGGGCATTTGTTATGTTTTCTCTTCACTAAGGAAAAATGCTAATTGTCACAGGGAATGGGCTGAGGGGTTTTCTCCCCTTCTTTCGTGCTCCTTCCTAAAATAGTTCCTCAATGGCTATTTTTCCTTTCCTAGTTGGGTTGGATTTTGGAACCTGCAGGATCATGGAGTAGGGAGAGTTTCTCCTTTCCCAGAACTGGATTCCATAAAAATAAATCCAACAGGAGAAAAAACCCCTAAGGGAACAGTGAGAACGAATAAGTCACAGCTTTATCTGGTTCTCAAGTACAAACAGGAGACAATAATATTTCCCTTTTGGCATTTTTTTACCAACTGAAATCTTTCTATGTTCTCAAAAAGAAACTCCAGCGGGTGTTAAAAAAAAGAGCAGTCAAAGCACTCAATGACTTGATCCATAAGAAAATTTTGTACTAATCTATGCACCCAATGGTGGGGGAGAAAGAACTGTGGCTCCATCTGTGTGCACCCATTTCCCTCTGGAAAATGACATTTACTGTGTGCTCTACATATTTGCTGTGTGCTGGACATCAGACCCTGGTAGTTTTTAATTAGAACACTCTCACCATCCCGCTGAAGTGAAGGTTTGTCTGATCCAAAACTCTCCTAACACCATTTTCCAAGCACATGCAAATTCAGGTCACGTCTAAAGTCTGGGAGCCAAATTAATGTCTAGAAGCTTGATTGTGGGAAGAGACTGCAATAAGGATAGGGTACCTTATCACTAGCTGGGAACCAGAATTAGGTTTCTCAGACTGATCTAAACATCTGGGTGACAAAATTCAGGATACAGCAGCTGAATTGAATCATATTGAAAGCATAGTAAAGGCGAATAAACTTTCATTTCTCTCATTTCTTACTAAAAAAAAAATATAGGCAGGAACCCAATGTGTTCAAATTCCAGTTCCTGAAGTTGGAGAAAGCTAGAATTGCATTTCAGGGTGTTTCTTCCCAAAATTTGAGGGAGGGCCTTTGCTTCCAAAGGTGTGCATGTGCTGACTGCACGTCTTGGGAAAGTGCTTCTCTGGCAGATACTTCAAGTCAGGAAAGACACAAAAGCAAAAAAAAAAAAGTCAGTTTTCCTCAGGCTGAGCGAACAGCTTGTGCAGGAGAGAGGTTGGAGACAGGGAGGAGAGTGCCACAGCTGTCAGAAGGTCTTTTGTTTGGAAATACAGCCCATATTCCAGGGACAAAACAAAACACTGTAGAGCACCGAGGAGGAAAAGGGATCAACTCCCCCATCACTGCTGTGCTGAGCTGCATCTAAACCTGGGACAGCCCAAGGCCCATGGGATGTGGGGAAGGAGCAATCTTTTGCAATCCAGCAGCTGTTGTTTCTTTGGCAGGCAGTGACAGAATGGGAACTGTTGTGCCAGCACAGTCACCCTCGGGAACAGGAGCACACTCCGGGTGGGGCAGCTCCTGCCAAGGCAGCTGGAGTGCGAGGGGGAAACCAGGGAAAGATGTGGAGAAAAAAGGAACCACGATCTCATTTTACTGTGCTTTTAAACAAGGAAGAGAACCCCCTGTGCCCCGCTGCAGTTAAACCCAAGATCTCCCTGGAAGGAGTTTGGTACCAAGGAATGTTATGGCTCCTCTTTAGTGAGGAGCAGTGACCCCAGAGCCGGTGCTGACACACCCAGCTCAGTGACACCCAGCCAGAGGCACTCCAGGGGCTGCACGACTGGCTTTGGGTCTCTCCACTCAGCTGCATATTCTGAGCACAAAATCTATTCCAGATGTAGCACACATCCAGCACTGCTCTGCACACAGGGAGCACTTGTGGAGCAACCCGTAACCCTGGGTCACAGTGTGTAAAATGTCAGTTCTCCACAGGGCACAGGAGTGTAGGGATTCCTCAGACATTCTGGGTTCACAAATTTGGCAGCGTGGCCACAACACAGATGACACTGCATGAGTGCACAAGGAGTAACAATTTCTTTCTTTCCCTGCCAAACCAAGAACATTAAGGTGTGAATTATGGCTAAGGAAACAGTTTTGCCTCCCAGAAATGGTGCAGATTTTAACTTGTCTGCAGATTAGTTCTTGGGTGGTAACATGCATTTAAAAATGTCAGTGTATCTCGTCAAAACACTTCCACACTCCTCTGTTTTATGGAACCTTTTAGTCCAACATATCCATATTTGAAAGAGTTACACAAGAAATGACAATGGCAGTAGCACCAGGTGATGCTGGAGTGTCTTCCCTCTGGACACACCTGCACCAGGCATTGAATGTCTGCCTGGGCTCTCCTCTCCAACACACAGAAAACGGAAAAGAGCTTAAAACCACCCGAGAGGCAGAGACAGCTTTGCTCTGAAAACAGTGCTCCCCCAAAAGGGACTAATCTGGAGCTTGACCAGCTTGGTTATTTCAGTTTGCCAGTTATGTCTTAGGGCATAACTCCTTTGCCTGCCTCCAAAATTAAGGCATCAGAACGTGAGAGAAAGTTATGGTTGTCTAAGATGTCCAAACAGTGTTTAAATAACTACTTGTCTTGCATATAATTATAAATTTTCCAAGTAAGTCCTTCCTCATCATCAAACAAAACAAAACAAAACATAACAAAACAAAAAAACCAAACCAAACAAACCAAACAAAACAGAATAAAAACAAACAAAAACAAACAAACAAAACATAACATAACAAAACATAACAAAACATACAAAACAACTAAAAACCCACAAAAAAAACCCCAAGCCCCCACCCTAATAAAAAATAGACAATTTTTAGAAGGAGAATATGATATATTATATATAATCTTGCTCAATGAATAGCTTATTCTGTTTGCAGAAGCTGAAAGTGGTTCATATTCTATTCTAGGAGCATACGCAATTTATCCCATCATTTTGTAACAACAGAAATTGTTTTGGTGTGTAGGTTTGGTTTTAAAAGATGTGACAGATTAGACAGTAATTCTACAGTGTATCAGTTCTCTGAGATTTTTTTTTATTTATTTATTATCAAGCTGGTTTTGTACCACTGACTTTCCATGTATTTAATTCCCCTCTTGCTGTCCAGTGTTTAACATTTCCCTACCAGAATCAGCATTTTTTGAAGGGACTGGTTTGACAGCTTGAGATGTGCAAGTTCTTGTTTAACAGCAGGACATCAGAGAGCATCACAGCTACCTTTTTAATGTTTAGATGTATGAAGTTGAGAAGAGGACTGAGCATTTTAAAATGCTGACTTGTCAACACGAAATAGAAAATGGAAATTCTTAGCTATAAATTTTATCTGGACTGCAAACATTAGAGTCTCTAGTCAATCAGAATTTAGTTATAAACATGTAAAACTGCCAAGCATTTATTTTCATACATAATTTCTCAGCTTTAACAAACTCAGAGAGCAAAATGAACAGATGAACTGACTGAGATCGAAAACATGGGTGCTATTTCTAATAAGCCTTAGGTTAAATGGAATATATTGATGACAGCTTTCTTTTCTTCATCAGAAAGATGTAATATCCCTGTCATATCCTCTTACTAGAATAAACTGGAGCAACTCTATCACTTCAGTTCAACCCACAAATATATGATTTTTTTATGTGATTATTTACTAAAGTAGCTGGGTTATATACACACACACAGACACACACACTTATTCAGTGAACTTGCCCAGTTACTTTTTTTCTTTAAGAGGTGACTTTTAGTGTCTTTGCTGGAGTTGGGAAAAGCTATTCTGTGAAGAACTGGGAATCACTGAGCTGTAATCCCCCTGCAAGGCCAGATATTTGACTTTCAGGTTAATAGATGTCATTTCCCCCTGAGCACTCTGGGAACAAGCAATTCCTGAGCAGCTGAGGTTGCTTTGTAAACTCCTGGTCACCCTTGGGAGAAGGTAACACACATTTCTGGTGGCTGAAGCCATCCCTGCTCACGTGGAGCCATCCATGGGAAAACTTATGGCATCTGTAATGAAGGGTTAAAGGCAGAAGCTTCTTCTATTTGCAAGAAGGCTCTGAGGGGCAATACAGATATCTCAGGAGCCTACAGCTGTCCATCAGCCATCCAAAGGTCCAAGGTTCCTCACCTAGATCAGATGTACAGTGTTGGGTAGTCACACTGCAGAGAAAAGGCAGAAGAAAGAGGCAGAAGCACTGAGGGTGTTACAGGAAACTCTGCTGGCCTTGGACACTTCCAGGGATCCAGGGGCAGCCACAGCTTCTCTGGGCAGCCTGTGCCAGGGAACAATTCCTTCCCAATATCAAACCTAAACCTCCCCTCCTTCAGTTTGTACCCATCCCCCTTGTCCTGTCACTCCTGTTCCTGCCGAACAGCCCCTCTCCACCTTCCCTGGAGCCCCTTCAGCCCCTGGAAGGTGCTGTGAGGTCTCCACACAACCTTCTCCTCTCCAGGTTGAACATTCCCAGCTCTCCCAGCCTGTCTCCATAGGGGAGATGCTCCAGTGCCTTTTATAAACTTTGTGGTCTCCTCTGGGCTCACTCCAACAGTCCCATGTCCTCCTTATGTTGGGGACACCAGAACTGTCACAGTGCTCCAGGTGGGGGTCTCACAAGAGTAGAGGGGGAGAATCCCCTCCCTCGACCTGCTGGGGCCACACTCCTTTGGATGCAGCCCAGGATTCCACTGGTTTCTGGGCTGTAGGTGCTCGCTGCTGGCTCATGGGGAGCTCCTCATCAACCCTCACCCCCAAGTCCTCCTCCCAGGGCTGCTCAATCCCTTCTCTGCCCAACCTGTCGGTGTGTCTGGGGTTGTCCTGACCCAGGGGTAGGACCTTGCACTGCATGACAAGGATGTGGAAGAGAATCCTGCAGGAAGGTTCTTTAGTCAACGCATTGAAATTCAGCGAGGTGTGATGCAGCTCAACGTGAAGACTGCAGAGCCAGATCTCAAGGAAACATTTTCAACGCGTTAGGAGAAAATGTAAAATCCTCTGATGAAATATGATGTTTGGATTTATAACTGAGTTTCCCCTGGTAAGTTCTGGGAAATTTCCCTAAATCAAATTAAACTCGGGGAGCTGAGCCGGCCTCATAAATCAGTTGTCTGAACTAGACTTGCTTCAAGTGTTGCACGTCCCAGTCAGGGAGCGTGACGATAAATTTGATGGCACGAAATGAGCCTGTTAGGCCTGGATAAACCGAGAAGAGGCACTTTTTATACCTTGCCTAGACAACTACAAATGAGGCTGGTGTTTGCAAAATGCTCGATGAAGTGCCCATGTGTGCAGCTACGGCCCCACTGGGTCTTATTCAAAGCAATGAAAAGTTTTCTGCTCGAAGAATTTTGGAGGTTCGAAGGTGAAAATGCTCAGATTGACATCAGGTCTTGGATCTCCACTTCTCCAATGTCTGTGCTATGAGGCAGGAGGGAATTCAACAGGCAAAACCTATGATTAACACAAAGATGATTAAGGGACTGGAGCATTCCTCATAGAGGAGAGCCTGTGGGAGCTGGGCCTGGTTAGTCTGGAGAAGAAAAGAGAAGGGGATGCCATCAGTCCATACAAATATCTCCAAGGTGAGTGTCCAGGGGATGGTGCCAGACTCTCCTCAGTGTTGCCCAGTGACAGGACAAGTAACAGTGGACATAAAGTAAAGCCCAAGAAGTTTTACCTCAACGTGAGCAGGAATTTCTTTCCCAGAGAGTTGCAGAGCCCAGGAACAGCTGCCCAGGCAGGGTGTGGGGTTTCCCTCTCTGGGGACATTCCAAAGCCACCTGGAAATTCATATTGTGTACAAAAAAAGCTTCTGTTTCAGAGTCTGTGATTCACTGGCTCCAGTTATAAGACACGTTTCACAAGGAACTACCAATTTCAAAACACAGTGAGAAAGTGCAGGAGTTCTGTAGAGAAAAATCTGGAAGGTTTCATTGGAAGAACTCTGAAACAAAGTCCTGTTGTGTGTGAAGTGTTGCTGCCATGAGGAAAAAAGGACAGGTCAGTGATGTATTTTTTGTAGTGTACAGACATGGTTTTTTTGGGAAATCACAAAGTTCTACTGAGGAAATTATCCCCTGCATGAGCTGGAGCAAAGGCTGGAATTGGGACTGTTGTGGGTGAGCATCTCCCCCCACTTTCTTTTTGCATGTGGACAAGAAGAAAGAGGAAGTGTGTGAACATTGTTGAAATATTTGTATTCCAAGAAAGTTTCAGAACCGAGGGAAAGAGTAGAGTGGTCTGTTATCTGAGAAAATAATTGAATAATTGTCAAATCATTCCTGCACGCGTGACAAGGGACATACAAATCCTCAGATAATACCTTTTTTCTCTATTTAACAGACAATTTTCCTTAAATCTTGGTCAGAGAATGGTGGCTGGAGAGAATAAAGCTGAAGTGTGAACAGTCAAACATTGGTACACTCAAAAACAGCACTTAAGGACACAAAGGTACAGCTGAATCCTACCTGAAGTAGCCACTTGGTGTGTAAATCCTCTCCAACAATCCTAAATATGAAAGAGCCCCAAAATCAAACAAAATTCAAAGTGGAAGTGTGGAATATCCCCAGGGAGGAGACTCCAGCCCCTCCCTGGGCAGCCTGTTCAGGGCTGGGTCACTGCCCAGCAAAGAATTTCTTCCTCCTGTCCAGGTGGCACTTCCTGGGCATCAGTTCCTGCCCGTTCCTCCTGTGCCATTGCTGGGCCCCCCAAGCAGAGCTTGGGCTATCCTCTGCCATCCCCCATAAAGGATCTGTGTGTGGTATTTAATCAAGAATTTGGGCACCAATGGAAAGAGTTATGCTCTATGATTTCAATCCCGGACTGCAGAAAAGCCAACAAAAGTGTGTGCAAAGTGGATGGAAAGAGCTACATATTCCTGTGACAGTACCTGATATTTTAAGGTCTGCCCGATCCACAGCTTGGATTGGGATATGGAGCAAACATCTTTTTGTGGTTCTGATGGGTGATCTCCCTTCCCACTTTTCCTGAGGGACAGGGCAGACATTTAACCTCATATTCCCAAGGCACTCTCAAACTGTTTCTGCTTTTCCAGACATCCCATTGCATTGCCTTTCAAAATCTTACGAGGAAAAGCCGGTGACTCCAGAAAAAACCTGTTGCTTTGGCCCAGTGAAGCACATTAGAGACCTTTTATATAGATACACCTGGTTCAGTGGAGCCTTCCCGAGGCATCCAAGATGCTAGAAAACCTCGCTGTTTTATGCTCTAAACCACAGAAATTTGAGTCTGTTTTCTGAAGAATCATCACTCCATCTCTACGTGTATATGAGAAGGCCTTGAAGTTACAAAGTCACCCACAGAAACACACACACAAAGACAGAAATTCATCTTTCTCCTCCCACCAGGAAGAAACTGTGACTTCTCCAAAGTGCTGAGACATCTCCACTGCAAAGGGTCAGGAAAAAAAAGACAGCCCACAGTGATTATTAGTTGCCTCTGTTATCGCTCAAAATCTTATTATAGGCAACAATGAAACACACATTAAAGCAAAGAATTAGTTACCAGAATATTTAAAGCCTTAACAGAATAATCAGAGAATTAGTATTAGTTCAGATCAAAGTATTAGAATAAAAACAAAGAGGAGAATACTATTACACAGAAAATAATAATAATAGCAACAACGATAATAAAAATAATAATAGTTAAACTTATTATCTGGCTTCAGGTTCTTGTATGTGGCTGGAGGGACATCAGGTTATCAGCATCCCATTTCCTTTGCTGGGAGAAAGAGGATTTGGTTTCCCCCACCCCCAGGGACAGACTTGGTGTTCTCACATGCTTTCCAACAAGCTTCTGTGCCTTCCTCTTCCTTCCCAGCTGGGAAGATTCCTACTCTAAGTGAATTCTCTGCATGTGGTGCATCTTGTGTAAGTGGGATATTTGTGGTTTGCTCTCTTGTTACTTCTAAACAAGTTTTGTCCAGCTCCAGTTGGACTACAGAGTGCAACATGAATACCTGCATCTGACTGAGATGTATAAATATATATGTACATATATAAATATATAAATGTATATTTTTATATATTATGTATATTTATATACGTAAATATATAAATATGTATAAAGATACTAAAAAAAGAAATAAATTCTCTCCTGTAACAGGATTTCTGATGCTACCCTGGTGTACCCTATGAACACATTAAAAGCTCAGCTCACTTTCAGATATTTCAGTGGGGCTCTGATGGTCCGGTTTCCACTTAGAAGGATGTTGGCTCATCTTTGTTTTCATTTCCAGAGTGCTTCATTAAGTTTACAAATGTTTCATTAAGTTTTATTAAATGCATTAAGCTGAGAGTAAGGAGCTGCACTTTGCACACTGGGTGAAATGGACTCCCTGCAAAAAGCCCATTATCAGGAGTGATCAAGATTGATCTCGGAATGCTTTGGCCAATTTGTGGCTGGAGGGAGCCTGATTTTTACTTGCTGCTTATTTAAGGGAATGAATCATACGAATAAAAATAAATCACCATTTTAATGGGCTGTTTTCTATCCCTCTTCCTTTATTTTTAATTTTTATTTTTTTTTTTTAAATTTCCCCGTGCAAATGTCTATCTCCCTGTTAACAGGCAGGCTGCACTGACTCCTTTAGGAAGTACTGAAGTTTTGCCAGCTCAGGGATTTTCCTGTAAGTCTGAAGATACTAGATTTATATTTTAAAGGCCAGGTCTTGGAAAGTTTCTGATCTATAAAACCCCCCATTTCTGTGGCAGATAAAAATCTTCTCGCTGTCCTTGCTCTGAGCACAACTGGTATCCGGGGGTCAAACTCCCTGGTTGGAAAAATCACAACCAACACACTGAACAAGTCCAACTCCAAATTTACAAAGCTTTTTAAGGCAGATTCCAAGGACCGAATGTGTGCTGTTTTTCTTATTATGCTAATTCTGTGTAATTTATGCTAATATATTTCTGATTACTGGTGGTTTTTTTTTTACTTGCAAGCTCACAATTAATCAAAAAATATTTCTATCCTTGGCTGAACTTTAAATTTTATACTCAAAAAGTGGTACCTGCTATAATGTCTTGGCTCCTTGAGAAGACGCTTGTTTTGAAGAAGACAAAACTCTTCATTCAACATATTTATCATTTTTGTCTTGGTTCATATACACTTTGTACTAATTGGATCAGAACTTTAGAAGAGAGGAGTTCTAGGATCTGGCAATGGAGTGAAGTTGGGTCTGGAAAAAGAGAAGGATGGAGTGGGGTGGAAGCTGCTGTTTAAATTTATCTTTGTTTTGTACTGTCCAACTCTGGTTTTAATTGGCAATAAATAATTAGTTTTCCCCAAAGAGTTTTAAAATCAGGAAATCCAAGCTCTGACTACAGTACAGAGAACAAAGATCTGTGTTTAATAAATCCAATTATAACTATTCAGTATGTCGCTTCGCCAGAAAAAATTTAGGTTGGGAAACACCAATTCCTTACATCTTCCTGTCAAATAAGGCTCTAGACAGCATTGACATACTGTTTACTGGCACATGTGACAGCTCAGTGTGAGAGCTTTTCCAGTGGGAAATGTGGGTGTGAGCAAAGGGAAGGGTGAACCAGGAGAAATAACTCCAGAGCCCATCAGGAACTTCCTCACAAGACAAAGCTCTTCATCTTCCAGAAGGATTAAAGTTCCCAGGATCTCGGGGCAGGACTTGCCTGAGCACCTGGCATCCAGCTGAACCTGTGGGGAAGCTTCACTGGCATTGCTTTTGTCTCTTCTGGGTAAGAAGTTATTTTGGGAGCAGTGGTAGCTGGACAAGAGCTCAATAAGAATCTGGGAAGAGCTCAGCTACTCCCTCCCCTGACTGTGTTCAACCACTTATGTGAGACATCTGTGTATCAACATGGTAAAGCCTCCTTGTCTTGTAAAACATATTTGTATATATATATATATACACATGTATATAAATATATAATTTACACTGAAAGGATCAACACTACAATCAGTAATAAAGACTTTTGAGATCTTTTGCCTTGTGCTTGCCAAAGCTTCTAAACATTCCTGCAGCACGATAGACTGCCTGAAAGCACAAACAGCTCTTTCCACATCTAAAATTCAAGAATAGCACCATTTGCAAGTTCCACACGATAGAAGATCTGTGGTTCTCATGCATAAAATAACTATATCTCTCCCGTCCTGTACCTCACATCTCACACCCTGTGTCTTATTGTTACTCCAGGCAGCTGCCACTTGAGCTAAATCAGAACTTTTCAATCATTGCCATCCATGTCGGCTCTTTGTCAGACGTTTATTTGCAGATGGACACATTTTTACCTCACAAAGTTTCCGCAAGGCCCCAAATTACACTCTGGGGGTGTGTAAGAGAGCAAGAACATTTTAGATTCACCTCTGCTCGTGGATGCTGCTGTGTTTAAAGCTCTGCATTTGAACACACCCACGGTCCCTGCAGTGCTGCTGGAGGCTGGGGGACCTGGACACGTCACCCTCAGGCTCTCACAGGGACTAAATTCAAATTCAGAGGGAGAGTCTCTCACTTTTCTCTTCCTCTGTGAATCACTATTTGAGCCTGCAGGCCTTGCTTGAAAGAATCCACATTAATTACTACTCATCAGCCTTAAATAGATGACAGCTCCTGTTGGCAGCCCTGTTTATTTTGTGACCACCTTTTCAGCTCTGCTGTCAAATGGAGATTTTTTTCTTGTTCCCAAGAAAACAACCTTTCTCTGTGACCAGCTACTGAGAACAAATCTCCCCTCCCTCCCCTATCCAATCCTGAACATGCCATCCTTATTTCCTTGCCATGAAATTCTGACTTTATAAATAGGCTAGAGTCAGAGATACAACATTTTAGGCTGCTCAGAGGAGAGAAGGTCTGCACTGCTTCTCTGGTTTTCCTCTGCCAGATATTGTGATCCAATTGTCAAAAAGTTTTTAATTTCCTGTGACCGTGTGAGGTTTCTGTCTCTACAGAAATATTTCTTTTTGTAGTGGTTTGTTTGGAACTCTCTCTACCAGCCTACTCAATGTGAAAGTCCTTTCTGATGGAGGTGATATTCAGTAATTACATATTATTTCTTGAGTAAACCGAGCCTGAAAAAAGAGTGCCTGGAAAGCTATAAAACAAAATATCTTTTACCATCCTTTTCTCATTAAAAAAAACACAACAAAACTCTCTCAATATTCAAATAATAATATCCAAAAATGTATCAATATTAGCTGAAGAAGGAAGGAAGGAAGGAAGGAAGGAAGGAAGGAAGGAAGGAAGGAAGGAAGGAAGGAAGGAAGGGAAATCAGAGAAAGCTCTTTTAAAGCAAAACAGGAACATATTAATTCTCAATCCCTCTACTCGTGTGCATGGGTACAGGGACAGGTGGGGGAAAACAACATGATCATTTCTTACATTTTGAAACCTTAAGCCTCTGTTCTAAACACACTGTGCAGTTCAGGTGAACCCACTAGGACTTCCACGAACTCAAACTGCTTTGATTGTTGCATTTAGGTTACTCCATAATGGTGCAGAGGTCAGAGTTACAGGCCAATCCTACTGTGAGAAGCAACTTATATGAGACCAGTGACCATTCTTTTTCCTTTTGCTGTCCATGATTTCAAGCAGTTAGAGCAAAGATTTTTGACACATTCTTTTATATTTAAGTTTCCCCCTTGTTTCTATCAAATTTTCCACACTTACTTCGTATTTTCAGTCACTCAGAACTCTGTCCTTTGTCTTTGTCCTAAGGAAAGCTTCAGGTAGCACTCTGAGCAGGAAACCCCAACATGTTGTGATTCCCCCTTGGCAGCAAAATCAGAAAAGCAAAAGCACTCAGAGGGATTAACAAACTGAGCAGCAAAAGACACTGCAGCGTTTTAGTCTTAATGTGCTTTACAGTGAGAACTGAGAATTTAATTTGGGCTTCACTACAATGCTGCATCATTAACTTCCAAACACCTCTAGAGCTTTTCCATTTCCCTGACTCCATTCTTAAGTCTGGAATTAGGCTGCATTAGCCTTTAGTTCAGGTGCAGCACCTACCTTGGTCTTATGCAGCTGTTCCACTTCTCTTCCTTCGGATGAATGTCCTACTTCTCCTCCTCTCTTCTTCCTGGTTTATTTATTTTTTTTATTGCTGGAAAGTCTGAGATTAAATCATCTGTATTAATCCTTACAGTCACATCTGAACCCCTAACCAAGGGCTGCAGGAAGATGCTGTTCAACAACTATGTGAATAAGAGAGGTGACTAACAGAAGAAAAATACAGTTTACTGATGTTTCCAGTTTTTTCCTTTCTACTTTGGACAAAATGTTAAACCTTAAAACCTTAAAACCAAACCAACATAATTTTGCAAATCCCCGGGGTTTGCTTGGAGGGGTTTGGTTTTCATTTCATCTTCTCCACCAGTTATTTTTACCAATACCACTGCCACAACCTCATAAAACTTTCAGTGACAAAGGCTGTCAAAACAGGGAGAACTCCATGAGATATTTAGCTTTCAATGAAATGGATTTTTCTACCGAAAACCACCTTTTTTTTCTGACTAGCCTTGGTGAATGATAACAATTCTGACAGATCTCTCATGTGGGAAGATTTAAGACAGTGTATGTGTCATATGTACGTTCACCTCAGTAACTCCTTGTTCTTGTAGTAACAAGATCTTTCTGATTCTCTCACCAGGCTCTCCATCATCACCTGAAAGGAAAGCTGGGTGTCAATGCCAAACCTGAATCAATAAAGAGCTGAAGTACCTGTAATGGTGCCAGAGGTAATGTTTCAATTAATCTTTCAAAATTAATGGCTGCTTCATTTCCAGGAAGTCCACAGGGGTACGTAATGGACCCATTTTGTGCTGTTTAAATAGGATGAGAAAAATGTTGCCTCTCTAATTTGGATTACACACCTGTAGGAGGAATTGTGTTGGAGAAACATCACCCTAAGCCGCTTTGATTCTGGAAAAGAGCAGAGAAAAGGGCAATTCCTTTTTATTCTCTTTTGCAACCAGGCAGAAAAGCAAAGAGGAATCCTGTGCCTGCGCTGTGCTGCCCCCAGGAGCAGACAAATTTGCTGCTAATTCAGCCTGAAATAATCACTGCACCTGTGCCTGGTGGATTCGTGACATTGCAGCTCTCCAGCTGATCTCCTCTCAGGGTCTGGAATATTTGGAGCACCAAAATCCTTTGGAGAGAGGGAGGGTTGTTGAAAACTGTTGGACATGTCCAGGTTCATGGTGGTGTCTGCGAGAGCCTGGGGCCCATGAGCTCTATAATCACCTCAGGGAGAATGAGCATCCTGTATAGAATGACAGAATCCCTGGAAGGTTTGGGTTGGAAGGGACCTTAAAGCCAGTCCAGTCCTATTCCCTGTGATGGGCAGAGACACCTTCCACTAGCCCAGATTGCTCCAAGCCCCGTCCAACCTGTCCCTGGTCACCACCTTGTCAGTGAAACCAGAGCACTGAGTGCCACGTCCAGTCGTTCCTTGGACGCTTCCAGGGGTGGGGAGTCCACTTAAGATGAATTTGCCTTCTAAAGCTGTTTGGAGTAGATGCCAAAATCTGGCCTGTCAGGGACTTATTGGGGCACTTACACAATACACAGGCATTTCTTAAGAGGATTATTTTGCACAAAGCATTTCCAGGGATGCAGAAGCTTTTATTAAGGACCAAATCTATACCAAGGCTTCCTTTCAAGACCAGGAACTTCTAGAGCAGCTCTGGGCCTTCATATTTTCTCACTGACAACCTCAGGGGCTCTGTCAGAAGTAATGAAGTAATTAACTGTGTTTTTTAAGTGGTGACATGTTTGTGAGTAGAGAGACATACAAATAACAGTTCATGAAGGCTGGTTTGGGGCAAGGGAGCGTTTTTGTCTATTTTTTAAAGATCTGTTGAACTTCAGTGGGTGCTTTTCTGAGGCTCTGTGCAATTACTACCAACTTCTGTTCAAGGCACTGACATTTATGAACATTCTGAATTCACTTACGAATTCTGGACATGAAGTGCTCTAGCTCAGACTCATCCTAACAGGAATCTGAGTAGGCTTAGGAGTAAGCTCAGATATTTACTCAGCAATAAAGAACAGTATTTGAAATATATATAAAAAAATCTCATATGGGGCATTTTGTGCAATTCTAAGATAGTCTTATGTATTTTTCTTATTTAATCTTTGCAAAATTTGGCAAATTATATATAACTAAGAAAAACAATTTTGGGAGCGTCAACATGGTTATTTCTAGAAGACATTTTACTTTTGCTGCTCCCATTAATCAGGGTGAGACACAATCCTGAGGCTACAAACGCTCCAAAATCCAAACGAGAGATTTATCCAAACATCAGCTTTGTTACAGTGTCTTAAAAATACAGCCAGAACTTTGTAGAGTGGTTAATGGTCACTCAAAAACTACCCCTCTCTACTACCCCACTCTGTCCTCCCAGGACACGGATTTTCTCTCTCTTTTTGCACGTGCAACTGATGGAAGCAACTCATGAATAATTAGCTTCATGTTATTAAGGTTCCAAATGCAATGATGAGAGACAGAATGCTCTGTCTGTGTGTTCCTTGGAATTAAAGCTTGGTCCCAAAACAACCTCACATCCAGCAGCGTTTCTTCCCATTTCTGATGTTGCCACTGATCCCACAATTGATACCAGGATGTGGCCATAAGCACTCTTAGAAAACTCAGTTATGATGTAGCTCCACTGTAGTTTGCAGCCTATAAGGCAATAAATGTTTCCTCCAGAACAGCTTATAAATTCTGACTCTCACAAATAACACTGTTATCACTGCTCAGTGAGGGAAGGTCAATAAATTTTAACAATAACCAAAGCAAAAATAACGCCCTAAAAGCCAAGTGAATGAACTGTTTCAGCAGAGCTGGATGAAAACCAGGGAAGTACTAAGAAGCATAAAACCAGGACAGTGCAGTGCTTACAAATTTGGGTTACTTCAATCCTCCAAGAACCAAAAAGCTTCCGAGTTGTCTCTGCTTTATGAGAACAGAATCTCTCCTCATATCTCACGCACATGCAAATGCACTAGGGAACAAAAATATTGGCAGTTAAGTACCAAGGACACCAAATCCTATTGTCAGAAAGACAGATCTGGTGGTTTGAAAGTTTAAGTACAACTTGGTCATTCCAAAGCTCTAAACATACCCTGTACCTCATGCTGCTTTGAACCAAAGCAGTGCAATGTGCCCCCACCCCCCAAAAAATAAAGGACTGAGATTTCTCTCTTGTGAGGGGCAGGGCTTATCCAAAACCTGCCAGACAACACGCGCTGAGTGCCCCACTGAGCCTGCCTTTGCAAACGTGTCACTGCTCAAATGAAATGCTTTGAGGGACAAACAATTATTGTTTTGGCTCGTTGTATCCTGTCTGTAAACATTAATCTGCTTGCTTGTACGTTTTCTCGCCTTGGACAAGGTCACAGCGACTGGCACATCCAGAGCCACAGAAAATGGGGCTGCTGGAACAATCTTTTAGTCCATTTTCTTGCAGTGAGGCAGCACCAACCACCCAAATGCAGTTGCTGGCAGGCGGTGGGTTACTTTGTTCTCACGGAGCTTCAGTGGGGGAACTTCCCCAACCCTCCCCTAGAATTTATTCCAGCACTTCACAGCTCTTGCATTAGCTAACCAAACACGTTTTTAATATCAAACTGTATCACAAAAAGGTTATGGTTTAAGCCATATGTTTCTACTCCCTTCACAATGGACAGGAGAATGGATAATTTCCTTTCCCTTTGAAGTTTGTTGTGGAGGCCACTGTTTTCCTTCCAGAGTAAATATGTAGAAGAAAGTTACAGAGAATTAATGATCTCATAGTCCCTCTAAGGACATTGAAATAATCCAGGTAGCTCTCACTAAATTAATTATTGAACCTTCTCTAATTAAAAATTGCTCATAAGAAATACTTGCCAACAACCCAAGGGAACCTTGACACGCCTGGTGAAAAACTGTGCTTGCCCCTTCAGCGTTTGATTACCAAAAACAGAGCGAGAGGAACATTTAAAATGCCTCATAAAAACCGAAACAAAGTTTCTCTGCAAATACAATATAGTGCTTTCTTAAATGTATTGATTGCAGTTATTCAGACAGATCTTCTCACCTAGTGATTAAAAGCTTCTCTGTTTCACCTCTGCTAGTGCTGGAAATGGTTTGCACCCAGTGCAGGCCAACACTCCTCTTTTCTCTGAGTCCCAGTGCCCGTTTCACTGGTCCCAGCACAGCTTCTTTGGCAATTCTTGATTTCTCATGTTCAGCATCAGCAGGGAAGGGCGGGGGCAGAGTGGGAAAGGGGAGGCTGAAGGGCTACCAGAGCTGGGGAAGGGTTTGGACAATGCTCTCAGGGACAGGATGGGGTTGCTGGGGTGTCCTGGGCAGGGATGGTCCTTGTGGGTCCCTTCCAACTCAGGACATTCTGTGATTCTGTCCCGTGACTCTGAATCGCTCCTTTGGCTCCAGTTGTGCAAGAGGAGGTGTGGTGCAACTCTCTGGAATTGTAACTCCTGCAGATGCTGCTGGATCATCTGAATTATGGGTGGTGTGAAGCTCTGTTCCCAAAAAAAAATTAGGAATCCACTCCCAACGTTATTGTTCAACCTTAACCAAGGCTAGAGCTGCATGGCACTGGAAATGGAACCAACAGCACCATGTGCAAGCAGTAGCATTTTGGGGTTTTGCCACTGCTGCTACCAGTATAACCAGAACCATACTGGTTGCACAGATTTGGAGAAGGACGAAATTTTGGAATTGCATTTTTTTTTTTTTTTTTAAGAACTCATTTTACCATTCAACAACCTAGAGGATTGTGTAACGTCTGGTTCCCCTCCTCAGTGACACAAGAACTCATAGGAAGACTGAGATTTAGACAGTTTTAGTTTTTTTTTTATTAGAGAATTTCTATCAAATCACTAAGGTTGGGAAAGACCTCCAAGAGGGAGTCCAACGTTTGGCCCAGTCCAGCCTTGGACACGTTGGGAAAGCAAGAGAAGGGAGTTCCAGGTGAAGGACTGAGGGTATAAAAATCCAGGTAGTGCTTAGAAATGCTGTAAAAAATGTATTTAAAGAGTAGAATCTTTAAATTATCTTATTTAGAGAGGAACACTGTCTATGTTTGACTGCTCTAACTTTATACTTGTTGGAGAAAATATTAAATATACAGATGAAGCTGAAACCAGTGGAGGCTGGTGGTTTCCTTGTAGTAGCCAGAATAGACACATTTATTCAGACTGGAAGGGCACATTACCTTTTTAAGGAGTTGTTCATATCTCTAACACGTAAAAAAATTTATTTAGGAACAATTTACATGAAGAACACTTTTAATTATCCTACGTTCACTGTTAATTTATTTAGTGTAAGTGCTGTATAACTGATAACTATTTGACAAAAAAAGCTCATTTTGTCTCTTTAGCCACGCAATCATTCCTCTAATACATGACAAAAGGTGTCTAAAAAGAGATCAAAAAAGCTATGAGGTTAAAGAATTACATTTCTTCTTCCGTTTCAGGAGAATTAAATTTTCTTCTGGATGTTTAAAACTGACACCTTTTAGGCTAATAGCAGTGATAGAATATATATCGAGCATAAAAAGGAAAGAAAGTAGCCAAAAATATTGAAAAAAAATAATTATTAGACTCCTAGAACAATGGAATCATTAAGATTGGGAAAGACTTGCAAGATCATCAAGTGCAGCCTTTGCCCTGATCCCACTGACCCAGAGCACAATGTGCCACGTCCTTCTGAAACACAAAATATTCAGGTGCATTTTCTAACCTCAGTTTCTCTGACAGCACCTCAAAAATGGAGTTCCTCCTGAAGGAGGGCTCTGGAAGTCTGCAGGGATTGTATTCCCGAGGAACATTCTTGGCAGAATCCTCTCACAGGGGTGCTCCAGTCTCTCCCTACACACGAGGAATGGAAACCTCAGGCAGCAGGGGCTTGGAGGAGTTGCAGAAATCATTCTTTTGGTTTAGAATCCGTGTTTTCAAAAGAAAAAAGATTGAAATATTCACATCAGAAATCCCATCTTTCATATTATAAACCCTCCAGTCGCCCCTGGGGAGAAGCTGCAGCTCGTGGACCTGTTTGCCAAGTGCTCAGCTCAGTCACAGCTGAGATAGTCTTGACTGAATAAACCCACAATTTGGGCTTAGATCAACCCAGATCAACCAGGGCAAAGCTTTGTGAATCAGCACGAGATTGCAAGAACACTACCAGCACAAAGGCAAACCCTTCCTGCTACCCCATCCCTCTCTCTGTAAGGAAAATATTACTTCCTTTTAATTCACACAGGCTGTTTGATCCAACAGTATCATCATCATTTAACGAATTAGCATCGGTAATCGAAGGTGGTTGTTTTTTCTTTTTTCTCTTGCAAATTCTCTCTAAAAAATGTGCATATTTAATGTGTTTAGTAACAGTTCAGATGAAAAAATAAAGCACAAGTCCTCAGTCTCCAATGCTGTACTACTAAAAGCAGTTTAGCTCTTGGAGTGGGGTCAGTAACAGTACTATGAGTATGTAAATCTCTGCTTGATGGCTCGAAGTCATCCCGAATTATTTCCATCTAAAACACACTGTCAGATTTGGTCCAACTAAATATCAAATTAAAACGGGCTTTAACTTCCCTAAAAGTTGGTGGTTACCAGTTCTAATCAGGAGCTTCCACAGTTTCTTAGTGAATGGAATTTCCTGTTTAATACAGGAATCAGAAATTCATGTTAACAAAAGACATACCCTTGAAAGAGAACGTGTAATTGCTAAAAATGTCTCTCCTATTCTAAAAGGAATATGATGAAAAGGTATATGAGAACCATGAGAAGATTTTCCCACAGAACTCAAAGCTGTAATTTTTTGTGCACCATCGAATTTCCAAAAGTTGTCATCGGAGGAAAATGTTGTTTCAACAATTGGCATTTCATTTTCAACCGATTTAAGCAAGAGGTTTAAAAATATTGTGAACCTGCATATGTATTTTATATTCTCTCATGATTGTTCAGCAAGTAACAAGATCCTAAAAATGACACATCAGAATAATACAGTAACAGTGTTGGAATGAATGGCTCAGAGACTGTGACATACTGAATATGTTGTGTATTTTGGATAAACATTGATACAAAAATATGCTCCTGTCAGTGCAGTAGCAATTTTTTGCTGTTTAAAAAAATATATATTGACTCATTATCTCGCACTTTTTTATCACAAAACGTAAAAAAAAAAAAATAAAATCATTAAATTACTGAATACTAAAAAAATACCCTATTTTCACCCCCAGCTTATCCACAGCTGCCTAACCATGGGAGTTTCATCTTGCAAAAAGCTTATTTTAGCAAGATCTTTCCTCCCATCTGAAGCAATTTATTTTTCCAGTGAGAATTTGAGTGAAATGGTGTTGTGAGCAGTGTCTGTAATTCCCATGCACAGGAGCTGGTGAAGTCTGTGGTAAAATCCAGTTTACCTCGGGGCATTGTCTTGCAGAGCTGCTGCTGCATGGTTTGGGTTAGATATATCCTGAATTATGGGAAAATGCATTCATAACTTTTAGGTTTCGAGGTAAAAAGAGAACCTTTCAACTTTATTAAATCCTGCACATCCAGGCTAACAAATCTTACAGGCATGGTGCTTTAGGGCTGATTGAAAACACCTCCAAGTCAACAGGAGTCATTTCATTGACTGTAAGTGGGGTTGTAACACCCACTGGGGAAAAAAATAATGGACCTTGAATTTAATATGTTCTTTTCTTTAATTTTATTTTATTTTTATCATTAGATAATTTTCACTTACTATATTGGTATGCTGAAAAAACAGCAAAAGTATTTTTCTTTCCATTTCCCTCTGCCCCATCATTGCATCCCAGTTTTTTTTGCTGGAGTTCCATTCTTCAAGGTTTCACTGGGATTTGTGCTGATGCATGACTGGTATATTTTTTTTTTCGCCTTTATATTTCTTCTTTCCCTTTATAATTAATGTCCAATGATTTATGAGTAACTCAAGGAAAGTACATAACTAAAGTAGACATTTTATGGAAACTTCCCACTCTGGCTTTCCTGTTTTAGAAGGCTGAGAAGGGCACAGAAAGAGTAATGGAGGCTGCAAACAGGTAACAGAAAATTGTGAACTGAAAAATGGGCACGTGTCTACAAAATTAATATCACACAGTCAAAGAATCACAGGATATCCTGAGCTGGAAGGGACCCCCAAGGACCCTTTTCTCTTAAACCATCTTCTCCTCAGCCCCTGGGTTTTGTTTCAGGTGATGAGAGGAGCAATAGGCACAGTAGTTAATAAATTAGAGCAGCGCAAATTCTTGTGTTTTTCTCATCAGTGGTGTCTCCTGGGAAGGGTTTGTGCTACACGAATGTGGGGTTTATTTTTGGTTCTCTCCCTGATCCCACTGAGCAGGGAAGGAATGAGCAGCTGTGTGGTGTTCAGCTGAAGCCACAACAGCCCCTTTTAGCACCCAACATGGGGCACAAAGGGTTGGGATGATGGCAGATCTAATTAGAAAAAAATTTTTAGAATCATTCATTCTATTATTTAAATAGTTTCTGGTCACAATGTTGATTTAGTTGATGTCAGACTCGCTGTGCTTACCCTCAGAGCTGTGTCAGTGCTACGTAGCACCTCCCTTGCTGTACATGTTCCCTGTTGTGCTGCTTGTCACCTCTGGGGGCTGGATTAAGGTTATTAATTCCCTGTACTGTGTAACACTGGCTTATTAGGTGAGAAAATTCCTGGTTGTGAGACTAATCTGGTGTTTGTACTCCGCATTACCATCATCTGTGCAGCTCAGGAACCATCTCTTGGAAGCTATTCATAGTTACTCTCTACCTTTTCTCCTCTGTGGGGGAGTCAAGGGGGACATTTTCTTCCACTCCTTCCCTTCTCCTTCTCCTCCAGGCCAGTTCCAACGGCTCTTGAGAACTCTGAGTGTTCCTGGGATGTTCAAACAGCACATTCCTGTTGCTGTGTTCCCTGAATGTGTCCTCCTGAGCCTGATCCTTCAGAGGACTGTGGGACAGGCAAAGATTTTGTGACTAATCCATGTGAGACAGCAGGGTCAATTAGGGAGTAGGGAAGCCAAGCAGTTGGAACCACATTCTAGGGAATGGGGCAACGGGAAAGTGAATGGAAAGGGGGCACAAGCCACAGCCTCTGGAGGTGACTTCTGTCAGGTGTGAAGGAAAGGTGTCCCTTCAAGGGAGATGTGTCCCCCAGGACATGGAGAGAGGAATCAAGTGTACATGATCCATGTGACAAAAGTTTGTGTGGAGGACACTGTCCCTCTGTGCCAACTCAGTGGCAGCAATGATGGAGAGGGCCAAAAACATGGGATTGGCCAACTCCAGCAATATGGAGAAAACCTTTTCCTCCCCGTGGTCTGAGTCTTGGCCGTGGAGAAACTGGCAGGGCAGATCCAGCAGTTCCAACGGGATGAGTGCCGCTCCCCACCCGTATGGAGCAGAATTCCAGCTATCCAGCAGTAAGGTTCCTCTGCCAGAGAAGCTCCAGTGGGTGCCTACCAGGCTGTGGTTTGAGCTGTGGGACCGTGGAGGGGACAGGAGGAAGTGGGATGGAAAACCTACCTCAGCCCTGGAGTCATGGGGATGCGAGTGGCAAGGAAAAACTGTGACAAAAGGGGTTCTTCCAGGAAAATTGCTGCTCCAGTTCCCCAGACAGAGTAGAAGGGCTGATATTAGTAAGGGTCCCTTTTATATCCCCTTCCTCCCTTTTCTTTTAAACTGTCTTTCAACCTAGGAGGGTAGGGAACCCAGATTATGTGACCCTGGGAGAAACTCAAGGGGAACTTGGCAAGATAAAAGCAGAGGTGGTGAGATGTGTCCCTGTGTGTGGCAAACTCCTTGGGAGTATTTTTCTCATGGGAAGCGGATGCTTAACTAAAAAGTAGACATAGAGAAAAGTTACTAACAGGAATTTACTGCTGATGTAACAGGGGCATGCAAGGGCATCACCTGGGCTGTGCCAAGTTCTCCCCCCCCCAAAAAAAAACCCCAAAACAAAACAAAAAAAGAGGTGTTTTCAGGCACAGAAACAATCAAGGTTAAATACTGTGCTTTTTTCTTGCTCTAATGTTAGTAGAGAAGTGTTATCATTCTACCCACAGTAACTATTGTCAGATTTAAAACATTAAACCTACCTTTTAAATTCTAGCCACTGCTGAACCACACACACAAAAAAAAATCCCCATTTTTCTTTGCTGTTACTCAGCCAACACTTATCTACGTGCATGTAGAATAAAATGCTGAACAGGATCTGATTGGTGAATAATGAAAGCCTTCTAAATCACTCACAACGAACAGTACCTGCAAATAAGCATCTGAAAATATCCACCACGTGTCATCTTAAGGCACCTCAAATTAACTTTAATTTACGAAGTGAAGACTTTACCTTTGAGCTCACACTGGTCCCTTTTCTCTGATCTCTCCCTGGTCCCAGCTGGGCAATGGCTGAGCTGCCACGTGGGGTTTGGCTCCTATTTTTATAGGGGCAATGCTTTGGGTTTCTTTGGGTTAAAACTTATAGAGCAAGATTGCACAGACCTTATTCAAAATGATCAACTAAGAAAGGTGTTTAAAAATGCCGGGAAGTTTTTGAAGTTCAGCCTTTGAGCTCTATTCCTGATTTCATGCTACTTCTGCTAAAAAGGAACTTTAAGGTAGCTGATTTACAGTACTTTTAGTTCTAAATTTCTCCCATTTGAGCACAAGTCTGCTTTTTTTTTCTTTTTTCCTTCAAAATCAGGATCTTTACGACATCCATACCAAAAAAACTTTAAATCAAATTTCTCTTACAGGAAGAAAAAGAAAAAAAAAAAAGAAATAATAATATTTGCTTGCCTGGGGCACTGTTTAACTGTGACAGCACTTTACTTACTGTGTATGGACAATTGCATTTTCTAATGCAGGAGCAGGCAAATATTGATCTCTCACTGTAAATAAAATTCAATGAAATTTTCATCCAACAGAACATATATGAACAAAAATACTAGCGCTGAAGAGAGTCTCTGACTTTATTAGACTCCTCTTAAGACAAAAAGAGATCAAATAATCCACGATGGCATCAGTAGGAGACTGGTCAAAGCTTTATGTTTATAGGCATCAAGACAGGATGTGGAAGCACCGAAGATTAGGTTTGGTCAGATTTGATCTAATCAAAAGGATGATTTTTGTTGAAAGTCTTGAACAAAAGCAGGAGAACAAAGAAGTAAAGATTCCATTAGAGTCTCTTTTGTTTAAAAGGTGGTTCTGGCACAGGTGCTGCTGAGAATTTGGGCACTGACTGGTTGGGTTTTTTTCCTTTCTCCCAGGTTACTGTAGGTGGAGAAGAATGGCACTACATTGCTACCCAAGGACCTCTGCCACACACATGCCATGACTTGTGGCAGCTGGTGTGGGAACAGCTCTTCCTGATGTGAGCAAATCTCCTGTTATCAGTACTTCCCACTCCAGTAACCTGTTTTTGCTATCAACATCCCTTTTTCCTATAATATATGCCTGTACTTCTCTCATACTATACTTTGCAGCGTTCTGATACTCAGTTTGGCAAGTGCTGAAGCAAACAAGCAGAAGACCCCCTTACCCCTGCTTTGGCCAAGCCAAACAAAGATGGTTCCACTGGAAGAACAGGAAAGGTACAGGGAACTGGCCAGGACATCCACCTGCATCCTTCACAAATCCCTGCTGCCTGTAAACACAATCCTCTTGCTTCACATTGACTTTAAAAACAAATACGAAGTTGAGTTTACTGCAAGAAACGAAAATAAACCCCCACAAAATATCATGCAGGCACCTGTTTAGGAGCCCTAAGAAGTGTAGAAACGATACCTTAGTTTTATTAGAGTGAGTAACTGGCAGACCAACAAACCTGATGGTGGAAGAGAGGTCTTTGTGTTCCTGCCAGTTCCCTGCATAAATTGGTTCACTATTAAAAATTCACCCTTTTCAAGTCACATTCTTTACTCTTCCTGTTATTTGTCAGCAAAGATGGTCTTGACATGGCAATGATTTTTCACACTCTTGTTTGACATACTTATGCTGGTAAAACCTCCAAGCACAATTCAAGCCAGGAAAGCCCTGGGGAATATTCCCTGAGCAAAACAGAACTGAACAGAAAATTAACAACCCTTCGTTAGATGAATTCGACAAAGGACAAGAATTCAATATTTTTCAGTGCAACAGCTAAAGGAGTGACTCAATGCTTTTATACTATTCAAGGATCTTTAAACAGCCAATTCATTCATTGTTTAGCAGGAGCCAGTGCAAGTAACTCACTGCCCTGAAAGTAAAACTTCGCTGGAATTCCCTCACAGCCTAAACCTGTGGTTCCAGTTCAGACAAAGTGCCAATTGACTTAAAAGGCAAACCAGAAACACTCTTATCCCTATGTTTGGTATAGGAAGGAGCAATATTTTACAAGGTCTGTTAAAGCAGCCCCCAGTTCCTGGTGCAATGTTTCTGGCCTCTGTCACTTCAGTGTGACGTTTCCATGGGCGCCGTAACCCTTCACACAACCATGGAAAACTGAAAAACGGCTCTGTGCAATCAGAATGACAGATACAGATCCACAGGCTCAGCCTTCAGCAAGAGTCCATGATCATAGATCCCATGTTTCCATCGTTTCCTTGCAAAACTGGTGATGCAGTTTGGCTTAGTTTGTGACTGAATGCTGAACGCGTGGTCAGCAGAAGAATCCCACAGCTCTGTAAACGATAATCCCCGGGGTTCTTTTAGGTCCTGAAGATTTGTCCCAGTGGGAAGGTTTGCAGATTTACAGAAGCTGGCTGGGCAGTAATTTACTACTTTATTTAGGCTGTCTATTGCAGTTTTATTGGGGTTTGGTTATTTATGATTTATTCCAGACATCTAGAAAAGAGCTGCTAGAAAAGGCTGCTGGACCAGAGCCATGTTGTGCAAACCAATGTGGGAGTTCTAAATCACCAATATACTGAGGTTTTTACACTGTAAAGGTTAAATAAGAAGCAGGAAGGGAATGCATATGGTAATATGAGAAGATTTTCCTTCGACAGGAAAAGGGTAAAAATTATACAAACCACAGATAAAACCAGGAATACTCCTCGATTTCCTCTCCCATCTCTTCCATAATCTTATTCATAATCCATGTCAGTCAAATCCCTAAGCCCCCTCTGATGGAATTTCCTCTGTCCCTGCTGTGTGTTTTCTTTTGGAAGGAAGGAATCTGGAAGGATTCTGGTCATCTTTCCTAAGCCTCCAATTCTCCTCCTTTGCTGAACTCACTCATTCCATCTGACTCCTCTAATATCACACATGGCATAAGGGAAGAATTCACAAGATACTCAAAAGATTTTATTCAAAGCAAAGCCGGTCACGACCTTCACTTTTTGTGTTTTCAGATTAAAAGCAACATTTCACTGAAGAGTAATTTTAATACACCAAAGAAACACGTTTAAAATACACATTTCCTGGAGCTGTTTTCAGCGAGAGTTACTCACACAGAATCCATTCTCTGGGATGGACAAAGCAAAACATTCAAATTCGTATTAAGAAATGTTAAGCAATCTTGACCATTTCAGATGGGGGCACTATTTTAACATTATCAGTGCCAGTGCTTTCTTGTGAGAGGCCTCTCCTGCTTAACTTGACATCTTGTGCTGTGTAATGAGCCATTGGATGGGTTTCTGAGGATCCATTCCCTCTTCCATGGTTTTGGAAAATGCAGAGGAAAATAGTTTCCATTTCTTAATGAGGAAATTATAACTTTAAGCAAAATTGACCAACTTAAAATGAAACTGTGGAATAAATCCCCTGCTTTTTTCCTTGTGGGTTAGACAAGAACTAATTCTGCTTTTCCCATCTGTTCCAATATTGGAATTTTTCAAGATATTAGACACTACAAAGAACACACATCTATGTGGACAATGGTTTTTCTTCTATTCATGAAAAACACCCAAAATCATAAGATCAAAAATGCTACAGAAATGTTAAAAATAAGAAAACAAAAAAAATATCCCACTGTGAACTGGTAGGGTCCTTAAAAAACTTTTTTAAATCTTGGCAGATGGAATTCCATCCCTCTCTGAAAAGCAGAGAAAAAAAAAATACACTGCTTAAACCTTGTTGGTGATTTGTATGAACAAGGAAAATGCAGAAATATTGTTGTTCAGAAATGTGTAGGCAGAAAAGTCATCATCCTGGTAGCTGGATTTGCTGAGGGCTCTAAAATCCTACTAAGCTTATTTCTTCTGAAGAAAGGATATTAAAACCAAAAGTAGGATCAGTACCTAGGCAGGAGAAAATACTGGTCCTTGGCAGTGGTAGAAAGCAAAAATTACACCAGTGAAGTACTGGAAAAAAAAAATTTACAAGTAGGGAAAATTATCGAAGAGAGTCACAACAAATAAACATTTAACCAGAAACTGCAGGAACTAGAAAACATTTTCAACCGTGCTCGGTCTGAAAAATGTGCTTTGTCAAGATCTGTCCCTGAAAAGAGTTGTCTGATAAAGGTTAGAAACCAAAAATTCCTCAGGAATGGCACACTGATGCTTATCTCCCTTTAGGAACAAGGACCAGAAATATTTGTGGTTCGCAATTACGTTCCTTTCAGATCTGGGCTAAAGGCTGCTCTGTGTGTTTTGGTTGACATCTGGCTGGACACGAGCCCAGGGGTGCCCAGGGGTGCCCAGGTGAGCCCAGGGGTGCCCACGTGAGCCCAGGTAAGCCCAGGTGAGCCCAGGTGTGACCAGGTGTGTCCAGATGTGCCCAGGTGTGCCCAGGTGAGCCCAGGAGTGCCCAGGTGTGTCCAGGTGTGCCCAGGTGAGCCCAGGGGTGCCCAGGTGTGTCCAGGTGTGCCCAGGTGAGCCCAGGTGAGGCCAGGTGTGCCCAGGTGTGTCCAGATGAGCCCAGGAGTGCCCAGGTGCACCCAGATGTGCCCAGGTGTGCCCAGGTGAGCCCAGGTGTGCCCAGGGGTGCCCAGGGGGGCAAGAGGCCAATGGCCCCTGGGCTGTGCCAGCCATGGGGTGTCCCAGCCCCAGGGCAGTGCCCGTCCCTGTGCCGGGCATGGCCGAGGCCACACCCAACGTTCCCAGAAGGATCCTTGGAGTTGTTTCTGTAGGTCCCCTGGCTGGCATTTCTCCTGCTAACCCCACATCTGCAGGCTCAGCTTAGGAAGACAGCCAACCTTGCCTAACTTTAGGCCTTGCTGCCAACACCACTGCCAGTCGTGTCTGTTTTTAGACCTTGTTAAATCCGGGCAAGAGAATGGAACTGTCTACAGCTTTGACACTTAAGGGTGACCCAAAACTTAGTTAAGCTGCCCAAAGAAGCTGCAAGATTATCAATTCTGTGCCAAGGGAACTGTGCCATGCCAGTTCCTCCAGCAGAGAAACCGAGGATTCTTGCGGAGTGAACACACGTGAGAAAAAACTGGGAAAGGGTAGCAGGGAACCTCAGGCATTTGCTTTGTGGATCATTTTCTCCTCTCCTTCTTGCAGTGCACTCGTGCACAGCAGCAGCTGCAAAACCAAGGACTGCTGAAAAATTTTGGGGAGTGGGAAGGCAGCAATATGTGGGTGTAACACAACAGAGAAAAGCTGAGCCCCTCCCTCACTTGTTTAAATACAAAAGGAGGCAGAGCAAAGCTGATCTCTGGCCCAGCCTGCCCCTGCCATATGTTGACTTCTCACACGAGCAGTGCCATCAGCAGGGTCTTTGCTCCTGTTCTTGCCTCTGTGATGACAAGACAGGCAGAACAGGAGGTGCCAGGATTGCTGGAGCAATCCTTCTCTTGCTCTTTTTGCTGTAGGAAGGGAACGTGAAGCTTTTGAGATTCTAATTCTTCCCTGGTTTCTAAGCTTGGTGTTTGTTTGCATGTTTTTCTCCTTACAAACTGAAAGCTTTTGGCACTGTTCTGATAATTCTCTTTTTTTTCTTATCTCAAATAACAGTTTATAACGATAATAAATGACACAATTTTACCACCTTTCCCCCTGTATCTAAGGAAGGTCATTATGGACTCACCAAAGCAGTCAGTAAAGGGCATCATAAAGAAACAGGACAAAGTGTCTTTAAAAAGTCCTCTGGTATTCCTTCAGTTGGTTCTCCATTTGAAAAGGAAGGATAAAGCATGAAGCACAGGCCTCATAAAAACAGGAATTGGTTTGGGAGTGATTTGGCACTACTTTTAAGCATATTGTAGATTAAAACCACTTCTGTCTATGTAACTCCCTTGTTTTAATGAGCTACTCGTGTCTCTCACTTCTGGATGTGATGTGCAAGAGGACATTTGGGTTTGATGTGCCCTGTTTTATATTAAAAAAAAATAAACCCCGAACATGCTACCTTGGAAAAAAACAAATAACATACTCAATTTGCAAGGAATGGGTTTTCTTCTAGGGAACCTAATCCTGTGTGATCCTTGTACAAATGGACCAATAAATCAGGAATTGGAATAAATAGGAATGTGGAAAGGTAAAAAAATACCACAGTCAGATTACTGAGACTGTCCCACTCCCATGTCTCTCTGTGGGCTGTGAACTTTAAACCTAGAACAGAAAGTTTTCAGATGATTATCTCTTTAGGTGGTTAAGTTGAAGTTTAATCCTCTTTACTTCATTTTGCCTTCCATCATTTTCACGGGAATGTGTGGAAAAATGAAACCTAGAGGAGGTCCTGCAGGGAGTCCTTCAGAAGTTTTCTCCATTATGGGACAGGATGATTAGATACATTATTTTTCTCCTTTTTTTTTTCCTTTTCTAACATTTAATAATGTCTAAAATCTAATAAGTATAGAATGCAGCATTTAGTGATATTATTTTTTTACCTGTCTAGTCTTTCAAATATAATTTAGAAATACCCACATAAATTTCTGTTATTTAATTAAATGGAAATTAGAAATGCAAACAATTATGCTTAAGCTTACAGTTAATAAAAATACTTAATGGAATTCTCAGTCAATCCCTTTTTTTTTTTAACTACCACAGGTAGGATTTTACACACAAGTCGATGTGACCACCACTGATCTGTAAAAATAGGCATAAAATAATCTCTTTTCATACCTTGCCCAGGTGTTCCTGTGCCTGTGTGTGCAAACCAAGGGTCCCACTAGGGGTGGACACATTTTAGCAGTGGATATGTTGATATATTTCTGAATTAAACAACCTGGGCTAGTGGCAGGTGTCCCTGCCCATGGCAGGGGTGGCACTGGCTGGGCTGTAAGGTTCCCTCTCACCCAAACCATTCTGGAACTCTGGGATTTATGTCCAGATCCCACTGGTGCTTATGGGAGGGGACGAGCTGGGGGCAGGCTGGAATGTGTGTCTGGGGGTGCTGACCAGGATCCAACTCAGTGGGTTGGATGGGGCTGAGCAAGGGTTGGATTTGGAGAGACACAGGGCTTCGGAGAATCTCTCAGGTCCCTGAAAGTGGCCTTTGGGTGCAGCATCTATTTCTTCCATGTATTGGAGAAAAGGGAAAAAAAGCCCCTGAATAGGGCAGTCAGCAAACAAAACACCCCTCCAGGACAGGGTTGCCTTTGTTCTCTGCCTAATGGTCTTTTTTGTCATCAAGAGCTTTGTCATTCTCAAATCCTTACAAGTAAAATTGAACTTTCAGTTCCTTTCTGCTAATTACACCCTATCTCTGCAGCTCATGAAATTACCTTTCCTGTTTACATGACAACACTAACCAGAATACTCTTTTCCTGTTGGATGTTTCCCATTGATCCAGCAATATATTGCTTACAAGGATTGATACAAGCCTTGTTATTGTCATTATTATCATGAAATATTTCAACAGCGGTGAAATCCAGAGGCCTCACACTAAGGTGGGAATCATTTCTAGGGGATGCTGTGACAATATAGAAGAGGATTTCATGGAATCATAGAAACACTGAGGTTGGCAAAGCCCTCCCAGCCCATGGATCCCCCCTGTGCCCGATGCCCACCTTGTCCCCCAGCCCAGAGCACTGAGTGCCACGGCCAGGCCTTCCTGGGACACCTCCAGGGCTGGGCACTCCAAACCTCCCTGGGCAGCCCCTGCCGAGGCCTGACCACCCTTTCCAGCAAGAAATTCCTCCTGAGGTCCAACCTGAGCCTCCCCTGGCACAGGGGATATGTGTCTTTCAGACTGGAGTCCCTATGGTTTCCATAGAAGATACTGGAAATTTATTTATTTTTTTTTTGGCTTCTGTACCTTATTATCTCAAAATCAGGTGTATATATATATATATATATATATGTTTTTTTTAAAAACAATACTGAATGTTTAACAGTCTTTACTGAATGTAAAGAGCTACTTAAATTTCCAGGTGATTTGACAGATTAGATTTAATCTGACAGATTTAGAAGGCCCCATGGTAGATAGATTTAGAATCTCACTGGTTCTTACCCACCGCCACAAAAGCAGCTGACAATTACTATGGATTAAAATAACCAGTTTTCCCTGACCAGTACTGTAAATGGGCCAGTTCTCAACACATGAAGTGCTAGAATGAATCTGTAACAGTCATTATAGTCCTCCCCTCAGGGTAAGAAGAAGTTCCCACTTAAATACACACCAAAAAGGCGAAAGCTTAAGTTCCACAGACTAAAAATAATCGATGGCAAAAGCAGAAAATTATTCCCAAATTTCAATGTTCAGGAACTGTGTTCCCGTTGTGGTACCAGGAGGAAGAGAGGCTTCCCCACAGCGTAAACCAGAGCAGAATCTCACGGGTGTGTTGTAACCTGCTGCTTTAACTGAGCTCTCTGTGCCAGCAGTTTAAAACTGGCAATCTGACTGTCTCCTCCACCCCATCTTCTACAGACTGTTGGATAAATGGGTTAAAGAGGACGTTAAAAATCTCCTCCCTGTGACTGTGGAATGTCCCAGTAGCTCTCAGCTTTAGCCTACTGTTCTCAGGCCAGCGATAGTACCAGAGAATTAAGAATATTGTGGTATTAAAAATAACAGTCCCAGGACTACGGATCATTTTTATTTGCATTTCCTGCAGCCTCCTGGCATCTTATTATTCCCCTGAACACAAGGTCAGTAACCTTAATGAAATACCAGAAGATGTATTTTATATACAATTCTAACACTTCTAGTTTAATAAAAGAAATGCTTTAAACTTCTTACTGCAGAGCAGATTATGGGCTGTTTGTAAAGAATTCTGCTTGGGAGAGCAACTGCTGCCTCAGTGAACCCTGTGGCCTTGGCTTTATGCACTGCCTATTATTTTGGGAAGCACTTCTGAGATACAAACACAGAGCAGACACTTTTTTGGAATTACTACCAGGATCAATGATCACTAACTGAGTCTCAACAATTATCCAAATATTTCACATGCATTGCTCAAAATATTTCCCCCCCCCCCTTGTGTAAACATGCCCATGAAATCACAAATAATCCCATTTGCTGGCTCCTGCCAGCTCGGGGTGTGTGCAGCTCACTGAGGGGGCAGACCCTGCTCCAGATCCTCTGCCTGGGCTTCTGAAAGCCAGGATGGGTGGGACGGGAGTGGAATGAAGGCAGATGCTGCAGGAAGAAGCTGGAGAGAACAGCTTTAGACGCAGCAATCCTGCCTCCCTCAGTCTCCCACCAGGTCTCCACTCCAGCTCTGGGCTCTTCCTCGCATTTTCCAGGTGATCAGAATGAACAGGAATTCATCCCAGCCCTAAATAAGTTGGAAGGTAACACATAGAGGAATGGTAAGGGAAAAGCAGAGGAACGTGGAATTATTTCACTCTCAGTCACGGCACAGTCCACTGGAGCTACTGTGCATATTGTACAGAGATGGAATTTATGCTGTTCTGCATTCCCTTAATTAGTTAGAGGTGTAATCAGGTGCAGCCCCCCCACGACCCACCAACACATCACAAAATGTTCTCTCTGCCTTTAAGGTGCCTGATGTAAGCGGGAGAACTTCCATTGAGCCGCCCGTGAGTTATTACAGCTTTGTGGCTGAACATTTCCAATAAGTGGTTCTCTAACTTCATGGAAAAAAGATCTCATATTTCTTAAACGAGCTCTTCCTTCACGATGAGCGATTTCCCAAGCTCTGCTGCTGATGCCCTGCGAGTTCCAGCCAGCACAACAGTGACACAGCTTCATTCCATTGATGAAGTCTTTCAATAATCACCTTTGCCACCAGATTACTCTTCCACTTCCCCCCCCCCTCCAGGATACTCCATTCTTTCATTATTTTCTGGATTAGGACCAGATTCTTTGTCAGCCAGGGTTTTCCAGGATCTCATCCATAATACTCTGAATTAACAGACTTGGTACCAAATGAGGTCTTTGATACTCTCACTCTCCCCAGGGCATTGGATACCCTTCTGTAACAAATTTGGAGAGGCATTTTATGATAGATTGTCCTTCGTGAAGTGAAACCCTACAAATTTTAACCCACATAGAGAAATTTTAATTGTATTTTCCATTTTATAACCTTTTGCATGAGAAATTCTTTTTTTGTTTTGAAAGGGAAATGCACAGTTTAGGTTCTTGGCACTCTATTTAACAGAGAGCTCCTGAATTTTGAAAGGTCCTGGAGAAGAAAGGTGTCCTTTTATAAAACTTGCAACCACCTTTTGAAAAAAAATGAAAAACAACGATGGATTTTTTATTTTTTTTTGAATAATGGATTATGTCTGGGAAAGGCTAAGCAGCTGATTTGTTATTCAGAATGAGTGACCTACTGCACTTCTTCAAACTGAGCATGGAAAAAAATATAATTGGGCTTCCTAACAATGGTATTTAGCATCAATATACAGTTAGAGGCTTCATTATTGAAGCTGTGCATAGAACTGACATGGTAACACTATTACCACACTACCATTCTACACAACATTTTGAAGTTCAACTGCAAAACAGCAGAAAAATTCAGTGTATAAAAAATCTATTAAGTCTGTACAACACTTGAATGAAGATGTGTTTACAAAGGCACTACTCAGAACGTGGAATATTTTCCTTTATTCACAATTCAAAGCCCAGAGCTGATGCATTTCTGCCCTTTCTCTGAGCCCCCAACTTTATAAACATCACAAGAGATTTTCCTCTTATGTCCTTGACTCTCCACTTTTATAACTCTGCCTTCCAAGTGCACCCCGGAATTTCAGTGTTTAAGGGAATAAGTAACTGCTGGGTTTAGTATTTGGCCTCCTTGGTAAAGCACACAGTCTGTAACCTATCCTGCAATTTAAATGCAAATAATATTTAAACAAGGCTAATCTGGGGAGCTTTTGTGTGTGGAGTGATATATGGGAAGGAGCTGTTTGAGGTGCAATAGTTTACTGCTCTGGTTTCCTTTTCACATCAATCATCTCTTCAACAATTAAAATGGCTCGTGGCTGCAGGGACTATGACAAACTAACTCCATCATTTAAACACCCCTGATAGTACCTTTGAGCACGAGAAGCCGATGGAAAATGATAAACTGTTGATTATAAGTTGTAAGCAAAATGCAGTACCTCCATTCATCAGTGACCTGCTGGTTATAAACAGGATTTTTTGCACAGCCAACACGCACACAGAAAATATGCTTGGGCTCATTGAATGTTTTCCTGTGTAAATCAGCCATGGCCAGGTCTGTCTGTTGCCAGGGGAAACCCACTTTGACTCTCCTTTCCCATCTTGTCACGAGGACATAACAGAGTAACTGCCCCTCCACCCAGGGAAGATATCAAAAAGTTAATCACCAAAGAGGGATTTTTCATCCTCCCCTACACCAGGATCACAATGGATGTGTCATGATCAGCCACTGCTCTGAGAGGCACTCCAGGCTCTTGTCCAGTTCAAAGGGATTGCTGACACTCCTTTTTCCATCTTCCCAGGTGGCTCCTCAGCTTTGCTGTGTCAATTTAAATTGATGCTGACACAACCCAAAGAGGGTATTTTTTTTCCCCTGTCCTGCAATCAGGGCAGGGATTCTGAATTGTGTTTAAAATGATTCTCCATTTTTCTTTGCCTTGGCTGTAAACCAGTTCTCATTATTTCAGAGTACACTGTGACCATGTTCTAAAAAATGTCATGAGTCACTTGGTGTATTTTATTTGAACTGTAGAAATGAACTGTAGAACTGTAACAGGAATTAGAGAGATAGAAACATATTGTTCTTAGAATGGGATTTTTTTTTAAGTAAAAAAGTAGGCTTGATTGTAAACATGTTTATACCTGTTTTATATAATAATAATAAATAATGGCCAGTCTTCGCGAGCGAAGATTTGGGAAAGGTCGTTAACCCTTCGAGCCTGCGCAGTGGATTTTTTAGGTGAGACACAGCGTGCGCTGAACTGAGCCCACCCTTTAATCCTGAGGTTCATCTGCCGGGCCGAGCAAGCTTGGACAGTGGCAGTGAGGTTCTCAGGACGTAGGTTTGTTTAGAGTGACCTTCTCTTAGATGGATTGCCACACAGGGCTGACGAGCTCCATCTGCCCGGGGGGCCGGGAATCGAACCCGGGTCGCAGCGGTGAGAGTCCTACACCCTAACCACTAGACCACCAGGGGCCCCACCTGTTTTATATAATATGAACTCATTTGCTACAGGATTATTTTTATATTGTATAGTGCCATGTGCAGTTACATAAACTGATACTAAATCTATACAACAAGGTGACCTTTTTTTAATCCCAAGCAACACCTGTGAACCAATATTCTATAACTTTGCCTCTCTATTTTTAAACCTTTTCTCTACTATTTTCTTTTTTAATTAAGCTGGCCCTTGCCTCACTGTACTTCTCTGAGTTGTTTGGCTGTTGGATTCTTAGGAGAGGAAGCCAGATTGGTATGGTGGGCTCTCATTCCTTTATTACTGCTCTTACATGTTAGCCTGACTTACAAACACGAGACCAGCAATTTGTTCAAAATATCTGCAACGTGCACTGACATCTCAACTATCCACAAACCTGTTGTTCTAAACCATGAAGGGAAAAATAACTTCCACAAGTCCTCTTTCCCACTTTCAGCAGCAGCTGAGAAAACAGGAGTTAACTGATGTGAACCCTAATGTAGGAAGTGTGTATAAAAATGCCAGGTTTTGCAAACAGAATAAATTCAGGCACAGAAAGATGTTGGGATCCAGGTGAGAGAACCTGATCTCTTTGGAATCCTGAACCTGCTCCTGCACCATCATTCTTGGAACCTTCAGTTTGGGGCAGAGTATTTTGAGCACATTCAGAGAACCACCCTGTCTGTTGTCAATCCAGGATTAGATCTGTTGCTGTTACAAGTGAGGTGAAAATGAAGAAATGGATGATTTAAACCACATCTTAATTAAAGCACAGCAGGTTGTTGAGTTGGTTTGTTTGTTGGGGTGTTTTCAAGAACCTCTCAAGTCAGGCAGGATCATGTGGATTCTGTTTGGATATGATTCCCATGAAGAGCAGCAGCTTTTTCTTCCTTTCTTGATTTTTTTTTGTTTGTTTTTGGGGTTTTTTTTAACATTCAAACAATAAAGCATGTAATTTTGTTCCCATCCAGCTTCTGCAGCAGAGGATTGATAATGGTGTCATTTAGCAGTGGATGCCCTTCCCTCTAAAATAACTGAAGGAAATCACTTGGGTTTGAGTGTTACTGTGTTAGGCACAGCAAAGACAGACCAACCAGAAGTATTGTGGCAGTACAAAAGGCACTTCAGGTGTATTCTCAGAAATAAAATATTTATTACCCTCACACAGCATATTTATCAAACCAAATTCATTGTAGATATAATTATTTTCTGCAAGTTTTATCTTTCCAATTTCATCTTCTGGTTTCAGTCTGTTACATAAAATATATTTTTGGTCATCCTCTGCTGGCATCTGTTATGTCCAGAATCTGAGAGCAGCTACTTCAAAAATATTCATTCCCTTTTGTTCTTGGCAATGTGAGCACAAGTGTCTGAACACATTTTGGATCTTGTTCAGCCTGAACAATGAAATCTAATGCCTCAGGTTTTCCAGTGGGGCCACCTTGGTAAGCAATGGAAATGAACAATTAGGAAAAAGTAGTTGAGAAATGAGGCACATCTCTGGTCTTAATATGACAACAAATCCAGTCTGTGAGAAATCAAGGACTCCATCGTGTAAATAGAGAGGATGGGCCAAGAGCAAGTGGGAAGCCAAAAGAAAGCCCTGGCGTGTCCTGGGCTCACCACAGCCAGCACAGTTCAGGATGCTTTTAGGGAACACAACCTTCAGGTGGGCAGTTACATCTGAAACCAGCTGTTAAATATGGCATCTCATATGTTTTCTTCACAGAACACACAGAACCACCTAATTGTCAAAGTTAGAAGTGACCTCTGGAGGTCACCCTGTGCAAGCCCCCTCCCTCCCTGAGCTGTCACCCAGAGCCAGTTCCCCAGGATGTGTCCATTCAGGTCCTGAATATATCCAAGAGTGGGAGCTCCATATGCTCCCTGGGCAACCTGTTCCCCTGCTCAGTCACCCCCACACTGAAAAAGTGTTCCCTACGTTCAGAGGGAACCTCTTGTCTCTCAGTTTGTGCCCGTTGCCCCTTGTCCTGTCCTCTTTGCACCCTCCCTCCAGCTATTGAGACACAGTGGTAAGACCTCCCCGAGCCTTCTCCAGGCTGAACATTCCCAGCCTTTCCTCACAGGAGAGGTGCTCCAAACCCTGAGTCATCCTTGAGGCACTTCCTCTGCAGCACTGGGGAGCCCAGAACTGGGTCCTGTACTCCAGGCATGGCCTGACCAGTGCTGAGGGGAAGCACCACTCCCTCAGCCTGTTCCCAACACTCCTGGGGGGAAGGTGTTTTCCCCTGAGTAACCTTTTATGAACAACAATATGTTGTTCCCACTGTTACATGAAGTTAATGATAAAGCAAACAAATTCAGAAAAACACGAAACCAAATCCATGGGCACATCAATTATTTACGGTCTAATGGGGGAAAATTCTCTTTAAGCCGAGAAGGATCTATGGCTTAAGTATAAAAATCAATATGCTGGAGTCATAAGGGAGAGGGTCTGTTTGCAGTGCTGAATATTTATGAGCCCTCCAGAATGAAGGAACTCTGCCAGCTGAAGGAATTTACAGATGGTGGAACAATCCAGGAGCAATCCTGGGATTTGTTCCTGTGATCACAGTGTTTGAACATGAAAGGATGTGTCTGTTGTAACTCAATATACCTGGTCTAGTGGAAGGTGTCCCTGCCCATGGAAAGGGGTTTGAAGTGGATGATCTTTAAGGTCCCTTCCAAGCCAGACCATTCTATAATTCTATGGAATTCGACAAAAAACTGTAACTGGGTAGTTTTTCCCCCAAAATGCTTCCTTCTACAACCCCCCTGTCCCAAATGCCTTTGTGTCCTGCTATTACTTGGAAACCACCTTGATGTTTTCTTCCAAAGGAAAGCATTTTCACAGGACAAAGGGTTTTTCACTTGGGACAAATGTCTCTTGATCTACAGCACCTGCAGACAGAGTTATTTCATTATTTCGTGTTCCTTCAAAGCTGACAAATAAACCTACTTGGATTTTGGCTTCCTCAGCCACTTTTCTTCCCAAGGCAACGATGTGTTCAGAAGATGTGCTTTGTCCACTTCGGTGATGCAAAGGTGTCAATAATCAGAGATATATCCCTGATGCTGGGATGCCAAACTGATGAAAGGGCCTTTGGGTGACAGAATATCAGGAAGATGGAATTGCTGAAACATAAAATTGTTTCCAATTGTATTCCAAGTGTTCCAAGTGCTGACCTGGCAGTAACTGGGCAGAAAGGTCAGACCCTCCTCACTCCCAAAATTCCATAGTTCTGTTTGCAACCTGAGGGATTCATCAGGTCACCAGAATGAAGAAGAGGTGCACAAGAACTTTAAATAAGTCTAATGTGACACTGTGCTTTTAAAAACTCAATGTGACAACACACAGAACTGATTCCTAACGCCAGGTTTCCTGCACTAGAGAATTATTAGTAAAACTGTGTAAAATACAGCCCAGATACATCATTTCCATCAACTCTCCCAATCCTCCAAACATACACAAAATGTGGGATTAAATGGCTTTAAAAGCAGTATTGTCCTCTTTATTTCTGTAAGATCTTTTTTAAAACATGATGATTTTTTTTCATCCACACAACCTTCCAGAGGGGTTGCATCTGTGGTTGGGAGGGGTGAAAAAAAGACTCTCTTTTTCATGCCTCCCTCCCAGCAATTTTCAGTAACACTGAGAATTTATCCCCACTTTTCTGGACAGAGCAAATGTTTCTCATAATCATCTGCATCTGGATGTTGAAATTAGGCTCAAAAAGAAAACAAGGAAGAAACAGACAAATCAGCAATTTCATTTTTATTTCTGTAATCTTTAAATAACCTTTAAAAAGATGGAGTTCTAATGGAAAATATCTGCCTGGCTCTAATCCTGTGTCCTTCTTCGTGTTCTACCCTCCCTGGTGTTTTCCCCCCATTTAATTTGTACTCACAATGCTCCATTAGTGAAACCTCACAAGAGTTTGGGTGGCCCCAAGCCCCCCATTCCACCCCAGAATTCCCATTTTCCCCGCTGTTTTCCCCCAGTTCCCTGGCTGTTTTAGCAAGGTGCATCTGTCAGTGATCATCTGGGCCGGGGTCCTGGTGGTCCCTGTCACTGCCCATGACTGTCACTCAATCCAGGTGACCCCAAATCCCTTCATCCACCCCAGATTTCCCATTTTTTCCCATTTTTTTCCAAGAGAAAGACGGAGTGTAGAAACACACGTTTTGGAATCCAAATATAATTGGTAGGGTTTGTGACTGAAGGCTCCTCACCAATGGAGGACACTAAAAAGGGCATTAATTCAGCACTGGTTCGACACCAAACTGTCTCACTGGCACCAAGAAATCCCTTTTAGCAGCTGTGAAACCCTTTTTTGGAAATCAGGTGTCTTTCAGACATATGTGCCAGCCTGGTTTACAACTTCCATTGCACTCATTCATTTTTATGGAGCAAGTCTTTGAAATGACTCTCAGGTACTTTTATAAGAGTAATCACAATCCTATTAAATGAATTATGTGATCATTTGGCTAGAAAGTCAAAGTTTACCAGGTAAGGGGACATAGAATACTCTGCTGTAAAAGAGATTTCAGATTTACAAAGGTGAACATTTAGGTGCTGCCGTTGTTTAGAAACACACGGCTTCAAATCTGGACAAAAATCAGGTTCAAATATCTTTTGTAGAATGGTTAACTCCAGCCTGGATGAATGAAGACTTTTCAATAAATGGATGTGAAGAGAATCTTATCCAGTGCCATGATTCCTTCCTGACAAGATTAGAGCTGTTTCACAAATTGCATTATTTGCCAGGCAGTAGAGAAAGTTAAAAACTTTGCTTTCTTCAGGTCGAAGTACTTTTCCATGCAGTTCTTAGTAACACGATTTTCTCAGATGAAGACATCCTTTGCAGGTTAGATTTTACCAAGGAAGAAAACCAGGCAGAAATCATGTTGCACAGAGAACACCAACAATTTTAGTAGAACTGTTTGCTTGGGGTTTTGTGTTTTGCTTGGGTTTTTCTTTGGATTTTGATGGTTGTTTGTTTGGGGTTTTGTATGTTGTTTGTGTTTTTGGTTTGTGTTTGGGGTTTTTCCCCCCAGTTGTCCGAGGCAGTTCAGTTCAATGTCAAAATCAGGCATATCACCATTTTTCCTGTTAAACCTTCCAGATCCTGGTCTCACAAAACATTGGCTTTGAGCAGCAACACCAGAGAATAATGACAAAGTGCCTTCTTTGGGTTTATGCTTCAGGTTTTTGGGTTTAGCCACGAAAACTCCAGCACTTCATTAATGTTTTGACTTGAGGGTTCTAAAATCACATCTTTCAGTATTCCTTCTAATAAAGTCTCTTTGAATTTTTTAGCATAAAATGGATGATTTGAAAGAATCCTGAAGAAGGGCTTGACAGTTACGAGAAGACATTTTTAAAAACTGAATTAACCTTTTGCCACTCTTGAATAGGACAGTTAAAAAAAAAAAAAAAGGTAGGTTGGGTAGTCAGTAAGCATAAAACTGTCCTTTTATAATTAAATTATATGCTATTAGATACAAAGAGAGAGAAAAACACATTTCCCATTTGGAAAACAGTTTACAAACTTGTAGACTGGAAGAGAACTCCACAGTGCCAGAAGAAGTTTTCTAGTTAAACCAACTATTTTGACCCTTGATTCCTTTTGTTCTGTCTACTCAGAAAACATTTTAAGCAGAAAGACAAGCTCTTATTTTTTTCCCTCCTCATCTTTTTTTATTTTTTTTTTCTTCCATACACTGAAATTCTTCAGATAATTTAAAAAAGTTTCTCGGTCAAATTTTTGCCTGAGCTCTTCTTCCTCTGAATTTATTGGAAAATGCCTAAAGCTGAGCTGTGCAGCTCAACTTCTCAAGAGAAAAAGATCTACTAGCAAATGAAATTTAGTTGGACAAAGATTCCGAAGACCAGTTTGGAGCAACAATCAACTATAGTGGAGAAGGTGTTTGTTTTGTTTTTTTTTTTTATGAACTAGAGTTCTTTTGAATGTTTTCTATAATAAGCAATAAATTTCTTCTGCAACGAGTTTCTCAGTAAGTCTTCTAATCTTCAGATATGCACAGTCCTCCTTAGACTTCTCATAGGAATTATCACATGACTTAAAAATCTGAACAGAAAAAGAAAGGTTGAACTTACACTCAGCCTGAGAGAGAAAGGGAATTTTAAGCAAATCTATTGTTTGATTCCTTTTTCTTCCCTAGTTGATTTCTGCCCTTTTTCTTTCCTGCTAAAGGTCTGCTCCAGAGCCTGTTCCAGTCAATAACAATCTTTCCCCTGATTTCAGTGGATGGTTCAGTGTTGCTAATGCATTTACATTTTCTGAACTAAATTGGTTGCTTACAGCTAATTTATTGCAGTCATGAAAACCCAACCCCTTCCCAATTCCTGGCTTTTGCAGAGCAGCCAGCATTTGGGATTGAGAGGATAAAAGCTGCTGAGGAATCAATTGGCTGAACAAGTAGAACCTACAGAAAAAAAACATTAGGAAAGCTCTGTGATCTCCTGCATTGCCATTAAACATCAATAAGGACAGGGAAGCAAAGCACAAGCACTTTTCTCTGCATGGAAGAGGGTGGATAAAACCCAAAGGTAGGAGAGACCCAGTTTAAGTCCCTTAACTCTAAAACCAAAGGAGTAGGGAAACTTCTCCACAATTTGACCAACCCTCCTTTTTTCCCCCTTCTTGCATAAGAAAACAAAAATCTATAAACTAAAGAGTTTCAGAGTGTCTTTTACATATTCTAAATATTATCTCTATGTTCCTACATCACTTTATGAATATCACTTTATGACTTTACACCTTACACATTCACCATCTTGCTGCTGCTCATTACTTTCAATTTAAGGCAAGGTGAGCTCTTCTCCATCCCTTAATTAGCTGTTTATTTTTACATACTTATATATGAATCACATGTAAATTGTAAGAGTTTTATCCTTAGTAAGAAAGATATACCCATCAGGCACAACTGTGCAGGAAGTGAAGGAAAAGACTAAAAAGCTTTATTTTTGTCTCTCTTTGTGGCCTACAAAATGCTGCATAAGTTGCTTTCTGGGGTGTCTTTATTCTAGGGTAAACTGGGATAACATTTAATTCCTCTATAAAGAATTTTGCTATTTATAGAAGCTAATACTACTTAGGAGGAAAACTTTTAGTTTCATTTATTTTCTGCATAGGCCTTGCACTTCTTCAGTATCCAGAATGCTGGAAAGATGACTGGACCCCAGAAAATCAAGGCAATGCATGAGTTAGACTTGGATGTGCTTATTTGGTTGAAAAATGTGGGATAAAAACTTTATAATCTCCCTCAAAGAGAATAATTTCTTGGTAATTCTTGATTCTTATTACACCAGGAGTAGGGTGGTAACTACCAATTAATACATCTCCATTTAGTTTGGAGCTTCAAAAAAAAAAAAAAAAAGAGAAGTGTCTCTATCCTCACTCTAAGAACATGTAAAACTGTAATAAAATGTTATTTTATTTACAGTAATAAAATGTTCCGAGTTCTACCGGTTTTTAATTTTATGGTTTCAAAACTGCTTTAATAATGATATTACCCATGTAAAATCAACCCCTGAAAGAGAGTTAAATATAGAATGTGGCAATCTATACAGCTCATGTTGGGGTAATCTATACAGTTAATGTCATTAACAAACCAGGGGGAGCCGATAGACTTAATATTGGCTTTTTGTCTGAGAAATACTTGTTATTGAGAAACTTCCAATGCAAATCAGTGTAACATCAGGCAAAGCAGATGCCAGGCTGAACTTTTAACAAGCTATGTAGAAATTTTGATATATGGCAAACTCTATAATGAAACAAATGTTAGATGTTAATTCAGGTCACAAATAAAAGCTACTTGAAAAGATTTAATGCCAAAGTTGAATTCTAAGGTGCTCTTGGGATGATTAATGCCTGGAAGAATGTATGAGGCTGTTCAGAGGTTTAGATGACCCTTAAAAATAACAGCAGTATATGGAGAGTAATTAAATTTCTCTGTCTCCTCCTCCTTGTCTGGTACAAACCAGCCAGTTCATCCTTCTGCTTTCCCCATGATGCTTTATCTCAGCTGAGGTCTCAAAAACCATCGCTGCTGAAGAGTTTGCACTTGTCCTGCATGAGATTTGTCTATAGGAAGGTAGCTATAAAAAGCAGGGTCAGATGTTATGAATAACCCAAACCAGAAGGGTGCAATGAAAACGTCTGTTTTCATACCCATGCTGGCCAGCTTCTCTCCTATTGCTCTAAAAAACAAGTGTACAGGGACAGAGTTATCCATTTAACTTGTTAAACAGGATGTGTTTTGGACAGGATTCATAATTAGGAAGCCATTGGAAACTAAATCATTCAAGTTATTGGAAAAGGACATTAAGCCACTGACACTTTGTCTTGTTGATAAATACTAATTCATTTTTTTTTAAATAGTAAACATTGAACCTATCAAATGTACCAGAAGGTGAAGACTGAATTATATCTCTCTGGCAGCAATGAAGTGACTGATTTTTGTATTCCTGTTGATCATTAAGCCAGTGGGGACATTTGTAAGCAAGATTTGTGTAGGTGGGGGGAGAATTTGACCCTGGAACGTTTACTGTGCTGAGACAGGAGGGAATATGTTTATCAGGAGGTGATGTTTCATTAGACCTGGCAGCAACTCTCTCTCTACAGAACTTCTGCTTGCAAAGGATCCCGTATTCCAGAGGTTACTTTTTTCAAACCAAACCAGTTGCTTTCAGTGTGACAGAAGAGCTTCAGCGACACAATTACAGAATCTTTTAGAAAGAATAACAATTGGAAATACTAAAAAAAAAAAATATTTCTTAAGGAAAATGCTTGTGGAAATGGGTCAGTATCCCAAGGTGATCTTCATTTAAGGGAACACCAGTCCTCCAGTATGACATAGAATCACAGAATCATCATCAAGTTTGGAAAATACTTCCAAGATCATCAAGTTCAACCTTCTTAATGTCAAGAACTCCAATTTTCAACTCATTACAGAAAGCAACAAAGCAGGAGAGAGGTAACAGATTTATTTTTCACCAATATATTATAACTTCAAAAGAGGAAAAGAGTTCTCTAATGGTTTATCTTTAGGAACATGCCAATTGTTAAATAATTCTTAATACACTCTCTGAAGTTCAGGCAGAAATAACACTCCCTTGTGAATGTGGGGGAAGCAAATCTGAAGTCAAATAAAACCCAGTGAGTAAGTAATAGCAATAGGTTCCTGATTACACATGGCTACAAGGCAAAAGGTAAAAAAGTTTGAATTAATTAATTAAAATAAACAGCTTTGATATCCATTGGGTAGTATCTTGCTGACTTCACCCTGGTTTTCTCTTGGTAAACAACTTGAGCAATTAAGACTGAAGACAAGCATCACTTCTTCCTTTATTTGTCATGTCAGTTTGGGCACTCTGTTGTTCGTACAAGATGAAAACTAAAAAACTAGATGTTCAATAAAAAGCAGGATCAGGCATCAGGTCATAGGGTGGAATTTCTGCATGTTTAAAATGGACTTGGCAGAATGTCAGCACCTGTCTTTAAAACTGGGATCCAAGTCTTCTCCTCCAACTGCAGCACAATCCTGCTGCACACCTAAATAAATCTGGCATCTCCATTTTGTGCCACAGAGTTCCCTGGGGACTTGGATTCAGGTTTTTTATGCATCTTAGCCCGATCTAAATTCGTTTGCCAGTAGGACACAGGGAAGAGTTGTGCCCATCATCTACAGAACCATAGGATGGTTTGGGTGGGAAGGGACCTTAAAGATCATCCAGTTCTCACCCTGCCCACTAGAGTGGAATCTCTGTGTGTATCCCTAAGAGCATCCAAGATGTGTCCAACCCTGCAGACACATCCCCTGATGGTTTACACACTTCTCTGTAAAAAGCTTCTGTCTGGCAGCCCCGAAGAGCTGGATCCTTTGAAACCCACGGACACCTTTCCCTTCAGAAAAACCATGTGCTCACCAAGCTATCAACTGAGAGAGAGAAAACCAGTCCCCTGTGCCACCAGCAGTGGGAGAAGGACAGGAGGGAAAAGGGAGCCCTATTGTGGCTTAGTGGGCACTGCAGCTGGGACAGAGGGCTCTTGGCTTCTGAGTCCAGCCCTCTGGGATGACCTTTAATCTGACTGCTCACCATTCCGAACTCTGGAATGCAATGGAAACCTCCCAGACTTGCAGGTGACCCCCAGAGAATTCATGAACACCCCCTGGATCCCTGGAAGTGTCCAAGGTTGGACGGGGCTTGGAGCAACCTGGGTTAGTGGAAAGTGTCCCTGCCTGTGACAAGGGATGGGATTGGATGGGCTTGAAGGTCCCTTCCCACCTAAACCATTCTGGGATTCTGGGATTCAAATCCATGCAGAAGAGGAGTATTTGTTTCATCAGAGGGCTACATAAATCGTGAAAGTGGCTCCCATTTTGTAAGAGTTTAGATTTCCCAAGTGTTCACAAGAAAACTGACGTGTGGATATGACAGTATTTTTGTCTGCAGTAATGGTGGCCCACAGGAGAAATGATACTGGAAATACAACTGGGATGCTGCAAGCCCTTGAGACAAAAATCTACTCTTTAGAACAAAATGTAAATTTGAGCAGTGGATGATGCTTCTTTTCAAAGAGTTCGACAGAAATGATTTTACTGTGCATAAATGAGATTTATTTCATAAGAAGGATTTCATAAGAACACACAGACATAGAAAGACACTGTTTTACAGTGTTCTTGGATTGACTGCACCATTAAACCCCAGTAATCTGCTGCAGTGAGGTGCTGTCAGGGTACTAAACACAAATGAATTCATTTCAAATAAAATGAAGCAGCTGCTACAATGATCATCAAGATTTATATTTTTCTCCCTAAACAAATAAAAAATAAGATAAACGCAGAGAAACTAAGAAAAAAACTGGTGTAGATCACTCTGCCATGATTGGGTATGTGAAAATTAGAGTAGAAAACAAACATATTTGTGATGTTAACAAAGAAGAATTCAAAAATATTGCACAAATATTTTGCCAATAGCTAACTTCTCCAGAGGTCTAATAGTTCCATGATGTTTTGGACATGAGGTGTTCTCTGTGATTTTTTTTTTGTACTCTTCTCAGATATAGGAGACCAATTAGTTTATTTGACAGCTCTTTCTTTGGAATTCTGTAAATGTCATTTGTGCAGAAATGACAGAAAGAAGTCCTTGTTTGTTTTCATAGCAATGACACTCGTGATGAGTTTATTCACAGAGACTGTCAATATTCCTTCAAGCTTATCAGACGTGACTTTTTTAATACTAAGAAAAAGCTTCCAAAACGTGGAGATCCAAGATTAAAGCGTTATTTGGAGTTTGGGAGAACAAAGTGTTACAGGAGATGATTCACTTCCAGTTTCCAGAATCCTCATTAGGAGGCTGACAGTGTGTCTCACCTCTCTGACAGACACAGTGCCAGGGAAGCAGGGACTATTCACAGAGTTTTGTGGCAGAGTCATAAATTTATAAATACCTTTATGGGTTTGCTGCTTAAGATGCAGAAACTAAAGATACAGAATGTTATTACTTTACATACACTGAAAGGTGAAGCAACGCTGGTAGCAAGGCTTCTGAATCTTCACTGACATGCCAGGGAAGATTTGTTTTGGCAGACTAGATACCTCAGTGTGTAAAACTGAAATCTTGATTTAAAGAAGGGCAGCCAGCAGCACTAAATGCACTGAGTAAGAATTGCTTGTAAGGATCTGCTCAGCTGCACAACCCACACTCTCTGGGTGGATATTCACACACTGAGAGGGATTTCCTCCAGTGATTCCCCTTTCCTGGGGCTGAGCAGGATTTGCTCAGGGTTAAACTACTTCAGGTTGTCACTTTGGAGCACAAATCCGATGAGGAGCAGCTGAGGGAGCTGGGAAGGGTCTGGAGCAGCAGGAGGGGCTGAGGGAGCTGGGGGGGCTCAGCCTGGAGAAAAGGAGGCTCAGGGGGGACCTTCTGGCTCTGCAACCCCCTGACAGGGGGGGGGAGCCGGGGGGGGTCGGGCTCTGCTGCCAGGGAACAAGGGACAGGAGGAGAGGGAACGGCCTCCAGCTGTGCCAGGGGAGGCTCAGGTTGGACAGGAGGAGGAATTTCCTGCTGGAAAGGGTGGTGAGGCCTTGGCAGGAGCTGCCCAGGGAGGTTTGGAGTGCCCAGCCCTGGAGGTGTCCTAGGAAGGCCTGGCCGTGGCAGTTTCCAGCAACTCTTGGCATAAGAAATACATTTTCTTCTGTGGCACTAAACGTCAGAATATCATGGGAAAGTGAAATCAAAAGTAAGAAACCTTACACTAAAAAAAAAACCAACAAAAAACCCACAAACCACAAAAGCCTTTTCATCTTTGACTTCCTAATAAATGTGTGTGTTTTGCACTTGGTAGCTGAGGAAATAAATAAAGCGAGGATATCCAGCTAATTGAATGCCGGGGTTTGTTACAGGCTAAAGCCTATTTATAAACAAATACCTGTTCTTATACATTGAAGACAATCAGGAATGAGAATAGCCTGAGGTTGAGAACATTGTTAAACCTTGTAGGTACATAGAATATCAGAGTTTTCTCATATTCACTCAAATACTTTCAAAAGATACTTTGAAAATCCCAATAAATCAAGTATTTGATATGCTGCCCAGGTACCTGACTGTCAACGTCCATGAGAAGTTGAAAGAACACTGAAAACATCAAAAAGATATCATTTCCCTAAATATGATTTTTCATAAATTTAAGGTATTTTCTTATTAGAATATATTTTACCCAATTTACCAAAAATTAAATACTGCTGGGAACATAAAATTTCTTGAAATTGAGTTGAATGGCTCTCTTTGCAAAAGCTTGACCTTTTTCTTTTTCAAAAGTATTTGAAGTAAATCACTAGTTAAAAAGCTCAAAACCTCAGCATTCTCAGACAGGTTTTTCCTCAATTTTTGCTTAGTTTTCATTAGAAAAGAATGGAAAGTATAAGTTGTTTCTCACCTGTGCATCTCCCTTTGAGTCCTTCTTGGTCTTTTCTACACCTAAAGCCGTCAAATATTTTATTTGGTTTTGTGTGATGACTCTACTGCACTTAAAATAACAAAAGGACTTATATATATACTAAAAACATATCATATATATACATATGTGTATATAATAAATACTGCTGTGCAAGAGTGACACAGGTAAAGAGATTCACAATATAAAAAATCTTCAAGTTTTCCTCTCATCTTAAGGTCCACTTGGTACTAAGCTACACCAGAAAGCAGATTATCAATGGCATTGATTTATCTGCCAACTTGATACAGTGCCCAGATAGCTTGGACCCAAATATAGATTGTTATCTTATCTTAAAAGTGTTATAAATATCAAAGTGAGTATCGGTTTTTCTCTTTATTACATAAATATGAATGAGCTACTGGCCTTTTTGAGCTATTCCCCGGAGTATTTATGTTTTAAAAAGCCAGTTAAAACACTGTGTTCATATGTAAAACACAAGCATTCTTTATGCAGTAAAGAATTAAACCACTAAGGCAATGTTGGCCATATAATAATTTCCTGGTATCTTGATTTATTCCCCTTTAAATGTTCGTAGAATCATAGAACAAAAAGAAAGCAGATAGTGCATATATTCACACAACATTTTTCTTACAGAATCACAATTATGATCCTCAAAATCCTCTCTCTAAAAAGCAGGCACTGCACTGGATTTCGTATAAAACTTGTAGCAACTCCTGCCCGAGTTGAAGCCTGAGAAAAAAACACCTTTCTTACTGTTTTCTAGAAATTAATCTTCACCATCAAACACAATGGCAGTAATCCTGTATGTATTTATACAAAAATGTGTTGAGTCAGGCTCGCTTCAACTATTTCCTTATTTATTTCTGCTCATAAATCCTCATTTGCCCTCGTGGATTGTAGGAGAATAAAGATGAAGTGAAAATGTGCTTGTACTTTGTCCTCTGAGCCTTAAGAAACTTTCAGTGAGGGACGTGAATAATTCTCAGATCTGCATATTATATTGAATTTAACTCCATTTATTCTGTGCATGGAAAGCTTCTGTTGCCGTTTCTCAAACTGGCGTGAAAATATTTAGCCATTAAAATTATTAGAAATAATACAATAAAATTATTGGGAAACTATTTAATAAATTATTGGAAATTTGTTAACACTTAAACAACAACTTATGTCTTTTATTGACTGTAAGGAACATGTTTTTTCTCCAAACAGAGATGCTGTTCCATTCTGAAGGAAGTGTTTGGTAAATGTAATAAATTAGTGACTCAATAAATGTAGTAAATTTAGTAAATTCAGTTTGTGTGAAAAATGCTGCCAAATCTGGGCTCTCTTAACAATTCTGGTTCCTGTTGAAATATTCCTTTTAACTTGAATTTCCAGTGTAAAGGAGACAGAAACTCCATACTGTATCTGTCTTCTCTTGCTTGTCTTTTTGAAGGTGGAGGATTGAGATGCTTAAATAGATTAAGATTAATGAACTCAAATTGTTCTCGTAGAAATAAAATCTCAGATTCTCACCAGAATTATTTTTTGAGATATTAAAAAAAAACCAAACAACAACAACAAAAAAAAGAATTTGCAAAAGCTTTCTGGAATTGTGTTCAGAAACCACAGTTACACACACACAAGGGTCCTTGGTGTGTCATATCAAAGCCTTTGAGTTGGTCTCATTTGCTTCCAAGGCAATAAATCTGGTTGGGGTCTCAATAGGCTTGGGGGAAAAAAATAAAAAAAATCCAAAGAAAATAATCCAAAACTTAAAAAAAAACAACAAAAAACACACACACAAAAAAACCCCAACTCAATGAAAAATAAAAAAAAATAAAATTTTTTCATCTTACTATTTTCTGGCTTTAAGACATTAAATAATGCTTTTCCCATGCAGTTAGAACAGGTAAAGGAATCATCCTGCTTTCAGCTCAGTTCTTTTAATTTTGACCTGAGGCCATTTACATTCTCACTTTTGTTTTTGTCTTTATTCTTTCTTTCTCTCTGAGCTATCTTGTGGTACAGAGAACATAATTTTAAAGAACTACCATGTTTCTGATTTAAACAGGCACAGCATCAGTGAAAAATAATAAAAAACCTGTGAGAAATCTGATGAATTTTGTGTTCTGTGCAAAGCAAGCTCCAGTTTTATCCTGTTTTGCTATCAGATTCGTATCTAGACACACTAGGAAGGAAGCAGAACATTTCTCCTCAGCTGCAAAGAAAGCTTAAAAATACTTTTTTTTCCTTTCTACAAAGCTAAAAAAGTTGTCAGACTAAATACATTTATATTCATGTGACTATATAAAGGTGGCACAGAGTGATGAATCCTCTCAGTGCACATTATGTTGCTTGCAGAAGAGAGAACAGAACTCAGAAGTTTAATGTTATATTTCAAGGGGAGTCTTTTGCTTTCCTTGCTTGTTTATGAGCTTTCTCCCAGCTCCCCTCTCCTCTGCACACAGCTCCCAGTGCAATTAATTAAAAGAATGCAAATTCCAGCAAGCCAAAAAACCACCAGTAACTTAAAAAAGAGGAGCAGAATAAATTAATCCATTCCCCTGAATTTCTTTGGAATTGTTTTTCCCTTCAAATTGTCAACGTTAGGGGCAGGTGACCAAGTGCTGAGTGAAATATTCAACAACAACATGTAGGAAAGTCTACAAACAAAAGCCAACAGGTCAATGAAAGAGAAATTCCAAGTTCTAAAGTAACTCTTTTATTTTTGAGAGGAGAACTGTCTCTTTATTCACCCCTTTGACACAGTGGATAATTAATTAGATGGCAATAATTAAGCAGAGCTGCAAAACAAGCAGTTTATAAATCCTAATACCGCATATTCCTTTTCTAAACTTTCTCTCTCTCCATGCTGTTATTAGGAATTTTGACTAATCCAACAGGAATAGGGAGGAGGATTTCACTTTTTTTTCTGCTCATAACTATTTAGCAGATAGCAAAATAAATTTAAGATAAAACACCAAAGCCAATTGCACACCTGACACAACAAACCACAGACTTTCTCAGAGCCACAATAAGACTGAACAGTCACAGTCTGTTCCACGTTACTTATTTTTTCACAGGACACAACAGAAATTAATTTGTGGTTAATTTTGTTCAGTCATTTTTCTTTATTCCTTAAAATTCTAGTTTGCAGCTGCTAAGGTGCTTTACTGATAAGGGCTGGAAATCCCACCCTGGAGATGGCAAGGCAGGATTGTCCTGTTCGAGGTGCACAGCGTGTGCTCCCAGCGGGGTCGTTTATTCCCTGAGCAGGATCTTAATTACTGTCTTTATGCTGCTGATATTCAGATATAAAAGGTATATCAAACAGTTCACCACGACTTTGATAAACCTGCCTCTAATCTGGAAAGATACTTATTAGCTGTTAAGTTGAGTGTGTTGGTGCTTAAGGCAGAGTGGATTTTATTTGGCCCCCAGCCTGCCAAACAGCAGCGCCTCATTTATGGGCTCGTTTTTATGGCAAGAGAAGGTTCCCTCCTCACTGAATAATTCTGGTGTTCTGTTCCACCCGGAGACTTGTTCTGAGGGCCACAATGTGAAGTCTTCATATTCCCACCTCAGGAATCCGGCAAGGTTGAGGACGTTGCTGCTTCAGCAGATCGGCGGTTCTTGATCGATGACCTCCCCCGGCAGGGCTGGAACACCATCAGTCACTGTTTGCAGGCCCTTCCGAGCTCTCTGTTGCACACCCTCAGCTCCCAGAGAATATCTGAGAATATTCTGGCTGCCTGTCAAAATGATTCCTAGATGCTGGCCCGTGTTCAGGAATTATGTCACTCAGAAATCAGAGGTGGTTGATGCCGCCTAAACACCTGTAGCAGATTCTTTACAGAACACTGGATGATTTTTGGATGAGTGAATTTGTGTGAATTTCCCATTTTCCCTACGAATTCTCCAGAACTCCCTATTCTTTCCTAGAATATGGTTTTAGTTGTCCTGAGGAGCTGCTTCATTAAGAGTTTATTTAATTCCTTCGGACGCCTTTCCCCTGCACTGACAGGAATTGCTAAACCACTCGAGCTATTGCTTGGAAAATCACTTATTTAATTTGATTGATACACATAAGTGCTTTATCTGAATTTCCTTGAGCTTTTGTGGAACCCCATGGTTTTAGGAAATAAGCAATGGAGTTCAAGAATAATCAGCTGATATTTGGACTTGAAATTCAGGAGAGATAAAGATGGATCGTGGTCCTCAGTATCATTATTGATCACATAATGACAATGGAGATAAATTATACAGTGTTACACTTAACAACAAGCAAACTTTACTGCTCAGATTGCTTTTCAATTTTCTATTTATTTTCTAGTAAGTTGAATCAATAGATTCCTGCCATTACTCCCATTGGGCCTATTTGTGGCAATTTTTCCTAAAAACACGCCCTGCAGTCAGCACTGATCACACTTTGGAGTGACTCCCTGTGTCTGCCAGACCATTTCTCCAGCCCACAGTCACAGTTTTTACACTTCGGTTGTTAGAAAGTCACCATCGTGTCATCACTAAACAATTGCTACAATAAACAAAGTCAATTAAGTTCAAGGCAAGCCCAGGAAAAAATTGAAATCCTGCATAATGCTCCTTGAGAGTATCTCCAGTGTGTGGTCTGGTCACAACGTCCTTCCCTGATCATTCTCTGCTCTGACACACAATATTTGTTCTTAAAACTGAGACATCAATGGCCACTGACTGAATTATGACACATTAGTCCCTTATATAGGGAACTAAGGAAGTAATAGGTGGCACAAGACTGTTAGTTACAGGTGTGGGGATCAAACACTATTGTATTAAAGTTAAAAGAGTTTTCCAGCATCTTCTCCCACTGCTGCACAGGCTCCTTTTTTAAAAAAAACAGACTATAACTTGTTCAGTAACACCAGCCCAAGGCTTTGAGAACTTTGCTGCAAATAAACTGGGCTGTTCCTGAGGACCAAAACTGTCCTGCTTGATTATTCAAAAAGGGGGATGGACTGCAGGCTGGAGGAAATTAACTACTAAATAATCCTTACATTTTTAAATTTTCTTTAGTGCTGCTTTAGCAGTGCTCTGGCTTCTGTAGCCTTTCTCAGTGCCATGTGCCTCTCTCAAAGCAAAAGCCTTTGGGACCAGGTCTGTCTAACCCAGTGTTTGTTCCACACTGGTTCATCAAGGCCTTCTTTAGCTCTTCCTTTTTCAGTGTTTGTAGTTCTGCAGTGTCCCACTTTGCCTCAATCAGTTTTCCATAGGAAAACCAAAGCTTTCCTTGGGACAGTCCTTTCTGTACTGCAGACACTTTAGCCCCAAGAGGAGCTTTTCTGGTACATATATATATAAATATATAAAAAATATATGTGTGTGTGTGTGTATAGATAAAAATTTCTTGGCCTGGATTTCATAAGAACGAACCCTATTGACTTCCAGATTTTATTGCTGTTTGGAATAATTCATGGATCGGTAAGCTGCCCCAACTTCTGCCCCAGATGTGCCATCCCAAACCCCTCAAGCACATTGTCTCTCTTCTTCCTTAATTAACCTCCACTAGGTTGTCCTTCTGAAGTTTCTTCCTTCAGGAATGATTGAAGCCACTGGAATTTTCACCGAGTGCTTTTCAGGAGAACTGAAACAGGTGGGCAGAGCTGGTGCCAGGTTCAGTCATTCCCACCAGGACTGTAGGTGGTACAAGGTGCAGGGGGGTTTTGGGGATGTGTTGTACCTTCCCAAATCTTTGTGAATATGGACAGAGCAAACCAAATCGTCTCACTGAAAAATCAGCTCTCACAGAGTTTTTTACCCTCTCGACACCTTCTGTTACTGTTCTGATAATTCGATTTTTACCATTCAAGGGATAATTTCTGAAGCTGGGGCCACGTTCACGCGTATTCAAACGGGAGTGGTTTTGCTCGCCTCCTGATTGCCATCCCTCAATAAATGAGAGATCTTGCAGTGATGTTGCCATTCTGGGCTCACAGCACCTTTCCTTGATGGCAAAAGTCTTCTGTTTCCTTCAGTGCAAACGAGAATGCAATTTGTGTATTTGTGACAGTGCAGAATACAAATTTGAACAGACAGTCATGGAAATATAACGCTGAATTTTGTGTTCTGGCAGCCCATATTTATGACTCGCTAACACAGAGAGTCTTCTACTTGTTTACATGATAATTCAGGCTTGGACATTTTAGGGAACAATTGCTGCCGTTATCAAGAGGCAAATGATTAACACAAAAGCCATCAGTACTGACTGCAGAGCATTAATCTGATCAAACAATTTTAAAGTAACTTACTTATTGTTTTTATAATTTTACTTATTTGAATAAATAACACTTACAAAAATATAAATTATTTACTTTAAATGAACTGCAACGTCAGGAAAGAACTTCCTGTAGGTTTTGCCTAATTATATGAATAATTCCAATCTGTCACACGGTCGGTGTGGATGTCAGGTTTGGTTGTTTGGAACTTTTAGGAGAGCAACTCTTAACACCCAGAAGCAAAATAATACACACAGGGGAAATAGGAAAATTGGATAAATTTGAAAAAATGCTTTTCTCAAGGTTTTACAAGTAACTTCAGGAGTATTAATGATAAACCCTTTATGTTTAAATGATAAACTGCATGACATAATGGTAGGTTATTTGTATTGCCAGTTTTTTGGCAATATGTTTAAGAAAAGTGGCAGATGAGAACCTCTAAGTTCTGATATATATGTATATATGTATATATATGTATTAATATTAATTATTCAAGATGGATACTGTTTTTGCTCAAGCCTTTAATTTCAATTTCACACAGATTTTGGCAGGATACCAAAGTTATTTGAATTCAACTGAAGACTTACATTGACTATGATGGATAATCATTTAAAATGCAAAAGATTCATGGATTCCTCCCAAATGGCCCAAAGTACCCACAATCCTTAGTGCTTTAATGACATTAAACAGTGTCATTCTTTTTTTTTTTTTTTTCCCCTTCTTCCAGAGCGCAAGACTTTGATATCAACCCAATGATTCTGGACAATTTTTCCTCAAGTCCAGAGCTGTGCAATGCAGGAACAGGTTCAAAGCTTTTACCAGCACCACAAGGCACATCAAATGCTCTTCTGGAAATCTGGCT
>NW_016690408.1:895391-909204 GCF_001604755.1 Lepidothrix coronata | reverse complement strand
AGCTTGCAGTTAGACTTAATAAACAGCATATGCTTGTTGATATAATAGTAGAAGCAGGCCAGATTTCTATCTGGCATCGTTATTGATTAACTTGCAGAAAGCTGGAGGCTGTTCAGCTCTAATGATTTGATTCAATGCTACTTGTAGATATGTATATTAAGAAAGCTGGTAAAAAATACACTTTTAGTACCTTAAAAAAAAAAAAAAGTGAATACTGTTCCTTAATATTGTAAATATGTCAAGATCCTGCTTTTATTAAAAGCTCAGCCCAGGAGAAATTTCTCTCGACCGTGTGTGTTACTAGGAAGCCTCAGAGAACTGAAGAAAGCAAAAGGGAGGGAGAGGAACAATATATCTGTCAGTCTTCAATCAACTGCTTTGCTGCTGATCACGGGAAAAAGGATTGAAATAGTGGAATGCATGGCATAAAAAATAATGAGCAGTTTCATCCTAAATGTCAATGCCGTGGTTTTGTGTAGCACAGCTCTTACCCAGGGTAATGTATAATCACATGTGAGGAAAACCACCCAACACAGCATCTGTTTATCAGTATATTCCTAATTTTCCCACTTTGTTTCCTATTTATTTTTGATCCAGCTTGAAGATGTCTGAAACCAGAAAGGCAAATCTGCAGATTCTGTTGCAAGCAAAGGGCAGAGAAATAAGTAGCTCTCCTTAAGAGGTGTCACAAAACCACTTGTCACTCCCCTGCTTGCAACACAAATTAAGCCCAGGTCTTCAATCCAAACTCACATTCCCCTCTCCTTCTCCCCCATTTCCCTATAACTGAACAGATGCACTAAGGAAGTGATAAGGTCTGCTCTAAAAATTGAGATGAAAGCAATATGCTTGGGTTACCCACATTGTGAACCAAAATATGTACAGAAATTGGGTGGAAAGGGGAAAAATTACAAATCCACGGAAAACAGGGGGAAAAATATCAGGTTTAATCTTAATGAAATAATTGAAGCTTGGAACTCAACCAGAGGAGTACCTGATATATCCTTTTGTATTGCACTGGTAAATCTGTGTGGTTTGGTCATTTTGAAGAAGTCTTTCCCAGATGTGTTGGGGTTGGATTTCAACCAACCAGCCAGATTTCCAGAAGAGCATTTGATGTGCCTTGTGGTGCTGGTAAAAGCTTTGAACCTGTTCCTGCATTGCACAGCTCTGGACTTGAGGAAAATTTGTCCAGAATCATTGGGCTGATATCAAAGTCTTGCGCTCTGGAAGAAGGGGAAAAAAAAGAATGGCACTGTTAAATGTCATTAAAGCACTGTTCCTGGAGTAGGATCTCTGTGTAAAAGTCTCACCATTTGGAAATGATGTGGAAAAAGTGCCTCACATGAAGGTGATCCCAAGGCCTGGAGAACCAGACGTGCAAAATCCCCAAAGAATGGGCCACAAATTTCAAGAAACCAAAGCTGTGCCACTGAGTTTACAGGGGACCACCTCGTGTTCTATAAATATGAATCATAAAATAGGAGTGTACAAACCGCTTCTGAGCAGAAGATTTTTGGAAGTTTAGAAGAAAAAGAGACAAACATTCCTTGGGTGGGTATTGAGAGTCTCTGCCAGAGATTAACGACTAGAAGGAATAAACAAGGAGCCAACTCATGGAAGTGAAAGTTTCCCATCTCTCCAGACTAACAGAACACTTTTCTTAAAAAAGGACATTTTCCTTCGCTCTGCTGGGTTTCCTCAGTGCCACCATCACGGGAGTGTCACAAATGACATTAAATTTGATGACTGTACAGTTAAAAGCTCAACAAAATGTAAAAACCCCGGTTCCCTGGGAAATGTCAGGTACAGATGTGATTCTCCTCCACCATCAGAGAAAAAAAAACTTCAGTGCAAGAGCCTTGAGGCTTTTGTTTTATTGGGTAATCGAAATGCTACTTTTACTTATAGGTAATAAAAAAGCGACAATGAAAACAAGTCTATCAATTTCAAGAATAAACTGGTTTTTTTTCAAATTACTGCAACTCTTGAGTACATTTTCTCTTTTATAAAACTAAACTGTCAAAAGAGCTATTTTTTTCCAGATGTATGTGATGTTCTACAGTGTGGACTTTCAGTTGTTGTTTAGCCTTTCCTGGATATCAGTAATAACACTTTTGGTTTAGGTCTGTCTATGAGTTCAAATATTATTTAATTATTAATTAATTATGTTTATATATTAAATATGCTGAGTACTTGTCAGACTTTTAGACTGAAATTCTTACTATATAAAATTCTATTTTTCCAGAATTTTCAAAAAAATTAAAACATGTCTGCAGAAATAAGGTAGAGCCACTGTAGATAAATGTAACATCTCACAGAATTTAAATATCCATTTGCCTAATTACATTTGTCTAATTACTTCATTAGGGTGTTTGGGTCGTTATTTGGGTTGGTTTGTTGTTTGTTTTTTTCCAGAAAACAACTTTTTCTTTGCCTGTGTTATTTCCAATGTTCTATCCATAACACCTTGGAACCATTTGAGAAAGATTTATTATTTCCAATGTTATTCTTCTCTGCTAAACTTCCCACTTTCCTGCTGAAATGGTTGTTGCTTCCAAAGCATTTCCCCTATTTAAAGCCATACCGTGCTTTTATTATCATGTAGGTATTAATTATAGAGCCATTAAATCTGACAGAGTTCATTATTATCCAATGACATCATTACAGTTGTTCAAAAATGCCATCAAAGTTCTAATGTCACTCTTGGAAATTAATGCACAGAACTAAAGAAAAAGAATTCCACCTTCTTGTTTTCACACAAAATCCATGCTGGACCTGTATTAAAATACACAATGTATACACTGTAAAAATAAGACACCTGTAATTTGTTTTTCTTTTTATCAGTCTGATAGATGGAATTGTCCTCGTGGAAAAAAAAAAAAAGAGAGAAAATAAGTTAAGAGAGAATAAAAACGAAGTAAAATGAAAAAAGAACTATACAAGTTGAGAGTTTGCACTTACAAAACAGATTTCAACAAAAAATTCTAATTAAGGAAGGATTATTTGCAGATTAATTAGAGAATTCATTTTTGGCTTCCATTAGCATCTGCAAGCATGCAAATGATTTGCAGATAAACTACATAAGAGAAAGGCAAACCTCGCCTCCTAGAAATACTTGTCAGACAAAATACTGGCATGATTCAGATTCACTGTCAAGACCTGGATATCCTAATCTGGGGATGTATTTGGTTGCATTATCTTTATCAAAGCCAACATTTCATATAATAACAGCAGCTGAAACCCAGTTTTATACATCCCAGAGCTCACCTGGCTGCAGCAGGAATTTTTAAATTCCTAGTTCCTTTTTGTAACGATTCATCCTTTCCCAGGATTTAAAATTATTTGTTAGGAGAATTACGCATAAATCATTTCATGGACCCAATTCTTTGTTGACTCCTGTGTGAATGAAGATTGCAAAGGCAGAAGTGCCACACAGGGGAGGACGTGGCTCAAGGAATTTGGTGTTTGTCGTAATATGTGGGAGGAAAAGCAGTTTGGCTTTGGGAAGGTGGGATAATATGGGAATAAATGCTTATTGTTGTCTGTAAATGACCATGCTTGGTGTGGTGCCACCTTAAATAATGGGAGAACAGAGTGCTGTGAGGCCACTGAAAAGCCAGGCTGGGGAGGGAGAGTGCATTAAACCCATCTTCAGGGTTTGTGATGAGTGGGTTATCAAACAGCCCCTGGCAGGTTAGAGCAGCTCCCAGACAGAGCATCCATTCTGGGAGCTGTGCTCACCTCTGAGGGGAGGGAAAGGGCACGCTGGAGAGACAAACAAACAAACAAACAAACAAAGTCGAAGGCTTTTTACAAGAGGACAAAGCCAAATAATAATAAAAAAGGTTGACACTGGACTCAGCAAGAAGAGGGCAAAGGGGTTGAGGAGCCAGCGTGTCTGTACATGCTGAGATGACTTTCAGCCCTCTCAGGCTGGGACACTTAATTCTTTTTCTATTTGTTATTCTATTGGCAACCAAACTCCTCCACTGTGCATTTGTCAGTGTTGAATTGCATTTGCCTCATGTCAGAAAACCATCTATAAAGGCTTTCTGCTATTTTTTTTGTTGTCATGGTTTGGCACAGCTCTGAACATTGAAGTGTTGAGTGTGCAGGGAATATGGGAACAAGGGCTCTGGATATTTTAGAGCTTCATCCAAGGGAGGAATGTTGCCTTTGAACTCATTAAGGAGTGATTTATGTGGGGGATTTCTGCAAACTTGGCAAGTTGGAACTTTTGTTTGATTTCCTGAAAAATTTTCCGCTTTCCAATATTTCTGAAAAAAAACCAAAAGGACTCCCTATAAAGTGGAGATCCTTAATTTTCTAAAAGGTCCTTTTTTGCCTCAAAAGATTCTATCTTTGTAGAGTATCACTTTTCATTATTATCATATTATTGAGGTTTAGTAGAAAATACTTTTAGGTCTGGATCTGAAAACCAAAGACTGTCAGGTCACCGGACACCTTCTGCTGTGAACATTTGTAACAGGCCCAATAACGAGCTGGTCCCTTATAAAGAGGAGTCAAAAGGCAGTGAATAAAATCCTGCCCTCACTGCTGTCGAGCAGAATTTGGTTACTGTCTTCAGCAGGCTCAAATTTTACACTCAGTTAGGTTTATTGAATAGGAAAAAAGAGTGCATTTTTTCATTACTGAACGACAAGAGGTTTGTTTATTGTGTGTAGAGCTAAGCTTGTGTTTCAGCCCATGCTTAGGAATGATCAAAACTGCCTGAGAAAATAAAAATAGCAATAAAATGCTACACCCACAGCCATTAAATCTGCCCAAAATTCAGGAAGCAAAGTGAACCAGCTTACATGAAGTTGCTCCCATCAGCCTCTTGCCTATAGTGGAGTTAATTCCAGTTCTTCCATGTGCCAGTGCAGGGTTGATGTCAGAGAGCTTGAGAAAGCCTTTGACACCAAGTTGTGTGGTCCTGGACATACCCTCTGTTTTCAGCTGAAACTTGATGTTCAGCAACTGCAGAGAGTCAAGCAAACTCCTGTTTTCTCTTCAAGAAATATAAGAAATGTGTCAGTGGCTGTTTTATACGTCATCCACTGCAAATTCCAGCTCCCAGTTTACCAAGCTCACAGTGATTAGTTCAGAAGTGGATTCTTCTTGTGCCAAACAGGTGAACTCAATCACTGATGGAATTGGGTTGCAGCCATCAAACAGAAACCCCACACTCCTCAAAGGGTTGCATTACAGTAGAGAAAAAAACCCCAGTTCTAAGATTAAACTGCCTCCTTTAATCTTTGCTAAACATCCCCTGCTCTTCAGGTGCTCTGAGAATATCTAAGCAGACAGTTTAAGAAATTAGATCTAACAAATCTTTTTTATGACCACGAGTTGAAGACACTCTATCAGAAGGTTCCCAGACAGCTTTTCTTTCCCTGTAGTTCCCATACTTTGCTGTTGTCTTAAAGAATTAAGAATTTTTTTTCCCCTATGTGAATGTACAGAGAAAAGAAATATTGATTTTAATAACTATATTACTTGGAATCACACCCACATTCAATTCACCAAACTCAGATTTCCTACCAAGTCTGAGCAGACAGCAACAATGGGACTCTGTTCCCAGGAGTGAAAGCCAGACTTAGTGTTTATTGAAATTATTGCAAATATTTGTCCTTGCAGTCAGTAGGTAAATTTATGTTGATTATACACATAGACAGAATGTGTGTATGAATCAGAATATGTAAAAATACATGGAAAAACTCATACACCAGAGAATGGATTTTTGGTCCAGATCAATAGGTACACATATTAAATGGAATAAAAAGAGACATAACGTGTTTTCTTCATGATGATGCCATTTGAAGCAAACCTTCTGCACTTGCTTCTGGGACAAAATGTGGTAATTAAAATGTCAAGGTAAAAAGTCATACAACTAAAATGTAGGAAATAAACACCTCTTGCCCCTGCAAAAACAGTAATAGCAATTTTGATGTTCCTTAGGTTGACAGAGGTTCTGAGGTGGCCTTTTCACCTGGGTTCTCAGTAGGGCATCAATTCACGAGATACAACTATTTCTCACACTGGTTGAGTAGTATCCTCCTCATTCCCCCACATCACCTCTTAGAAAATATATGTAATTCTTGCATGAGAAATATTTGCCTTGATAACTGTGCTTGTCCAGAGTGGGGTCCTGGAGCCCACACCTTCCAAGATGATCATGTACCTCAGTTCCCCAAAATTCCCAATGAAATCAGCTGTGGTCTCCCACAGTTTATATTCTAAATGTATGGGATTACAAAAAAGGGACTTACTGACTTCTCTCACAAAATAATCTCCACATAACAATTATTTGGATTTAAACTGTATGAAATGTATGGTTCCTTTATTTTCCCCTAAAATAAAGCTGATCTATGTAAGAAGTTTGTGATTCACACAGCAAGTGGCATTTTCTGGAAGCTCCTGTCATTAATACTAAAAATGCTTTGCCATCTGTCTCCTTCCCTCCTCACTCTCTCCCTCTGCTGTCTGGAATCCTGGGATTTCTCAGGGAAGGAAGAGCAAAGTGAGCATAAGGAATGCAGGGATCCTCATCCCAGCAAACACTCTCTGCCTCCTGTCCCCTGAGTGAGCTCCCTTTGCATGGCATCCCGTGATGGAGACCATCAGGAAGGACACAGGCTAAATATAAGCCAACCACCAGATTGCAGCTGCTGTCAGAGAGTTCACTAACCAATATGGGAAAAATCTTCATTTTGCTTTTGTCCAATTCCAGCTTCCCGTGAAAAAAAAACCCACCAAAAAAAACCCCAACAAAAAATCAACCAACAAAAAAAACCCACAAAACAAAACCCCAGAAAAACAAAACCCACAGAAATCCCCTCAGAACAAACCCCACAAAACGAAACCCCCCAAATCAGCAGCAAAGAAACCACTGATGGGTTTATTCATTTCTCTGTCCTGCTCTCGTGGACCTGTGCCTTCAGAACTACCTTGTGCATCTTCCTCTTTGTAGGTCCTTCAACAACACCCAGATGGAAACTGCTGTGGAGTTCAAACACATTGCAGGCACATACAAGCAGCCCATAGGTACGGCTATATATTGTATATATATATATATATATATGTGTAGCAATGCATAGTTACAGCTGGGTAAGTAAGAATTAGTTAAATTATGTAGAAGGTATGTTGGCATAAGCAACTTCAGAAATGAAGTGAATCCAATCAGGAATGTGCAGATCTGTGGGTTAAAAACCAGAAGAAACATTCTATTGTTTGTGAGAGAGTTTACATCACATGAATATTTAAATTGGTTCTTGTGCACTCTGAACCATCAAGTCTGTATTGTCTGGTTTAATTAGAATAGATAATTTTAGAAAGTCACACTAATTCAATGTACACCTCATGACTTGATTACACTTAATCAGATTGATTAAAAAAAAAAGCCATTTTTTCTTCTAGTGTTGATTTTTTCTTCCCCCTAGGTACAAACACTCTGCCCAGGAAGAGTTCAATGAGAAAATATGATGGATGCATTAAGCTTTTTGATACACAGGGTTTATCATAAAATCACAGACTGTTTGGGTTGGAAGGGACCTTAAAGCCCATCCAGTGCCACCCCCTGCCATGGGCAGGGACACCTTCCACCAGCCCAGGTTGCTCCAACCTGGCCTTGGACACTTCCAGGGATCCAGGGGCAGCCACAGCTTCTCTGGGCAACCTGTGCCAGGGCCTCCCCACCCTCCCAGCCAACAATTCCTTCCTAATATCCCATCTATCCCTGCCCTCTGCCAGTTTAAAGCCATTCCCCCTTGTCCTGTCCCTCCATCCCTTGTCCACAGTCTCTCTCCATCTTTTTTTGTAGCTCCTTCAGGTCCTGCAAGGCCACAATCAGGTCACCCCAAAGCTTCTCCTCTCCAGGCTGAACAATCCCAGCTCTCTCCCCTTTCCTCCAAGCAGAGCTGCTCCATCCTCTGCTCATCTTGGTGCCTCCTCTGGCCTCACCAGCCCATCAGGACATCCTGTTTGCCAGCGGTGAGAGGAAGGTGATTGATACACCCCTGGAACAGTCAGTCCTTCCTTTGGCTTCATCAGGGTTCATAAACTCCAGAAGCACAGCAACAAAAACAGTGGTAGTAGTTTAAGACCTGAAATTACTCTTTACTGATTGGCTTCTTACATGGCCATGAAAAAGACCCATTATGGGAGTCAAAACACTGAGAAGTAAAAGTGTGTGTGTGATACACACACAGAAACACACACACACACACACACCGGAGTGTAAATCGTCAGGAAAAGGGGCCATTTTTCGCAACACAACACAGATTACTTCTGAGAGATATATTTAGAATCTGCCATTCTAAAACTAGATCATTCTTTAATTGCCTGTTCAGCATATTACTGAAATTGTAATCCCTGGAACCCTGTTCAAAGAGCTCTTCAGCCTCCCTGACTCCTCTGCCTACCACAAACCAAGGTTATCCTTCCCACTGGCTGTCAGACAGTTGCCCACTCCCAGACTTTAGTTATTTAGTCTGTCCCATATGAGTCAACAACAAACTTGGTATTTTAAACACAGTTATGGTATCCAGCAGATACTGGGTCCTTGGAAAATGAAGATGTTACCAGTGGAGCTCCTACCGGTGCAGACGTAAATAAAGAAAAAATAGAAATAAATATTTTAATTAATTATTTAGGTTTTAAATTTCTGTTTTGGTATGGTGGGTGAGAATGCTTAGTTTTAGCATGAAGTGTTGCAAACAAATTGCAACATGTATTAGCGCTCAGCTTGGAAGGCTTTATCACAATGAAGTCAAAATTTGATATCAGTTTCAAACCAGCCATTGCCAGAAACACAAGACATAAAAAACCTCCCCTTCTGAAACCCTGGTCTGACAGGAAACCTCCTGCTCAGCCTCTAACCATGGGAACATAAAGGATGATGTTGTCTGCTCCAGCAATACCTCTGGGAATGAGCAGAGCACTTGCAGAGGTGCGGAATAGGCAGTGACTGATGAGGGTTTGTGCTCAGAGTGTGCTAATGAACAGCAATCCAGTAGTGTAAACATGTAATTTCTCACTCATTACCTGTACATTAACATTGATTTCATACCTTGTTAACATCCAGGGGAAGCTGACTCAGAGCTGGAGAAAAATCTCCTTTGGATGATTCCTGGGTAGGAAAAAGAACCCGAATCTTCCGAGAGCACACAAAAGGGCACGTTGTGTTCACTGCCCAAGAGCTGTTCTCTCAGGGCTCTGGGTGGGACAGCTTGACCTGTGTCTGCTTCTGTGTGAGGGTTGAACCTTGTTCTCTGTGGCTGAACCTCCCTCAACCTCTGCAAATGCCAATTCCTTTGGAGTCTCTGCACAGTAAAAGTGACGGAGTTAGAAAATACTCTGTAAAGCCAGTAGATGCTGAAATTGAGATACATATTTGCCCTAAACCCCTTTTTATTGCTGGGAAATAATCCCAGCAGCAAGGAAAGGGAGTAACAGATGGAATTACAAATACTGAAGTTCAGCTGCCGACAGTGGATGCTCACAATAAACACTCTAAGGACAACATGAACAACGAAGATCTTACTGTCTGTTGTACAGGCTAAAAATAGCATCAGTAGCCCCAAGTCTCCAGATTTCTTTCTTTCTGATGCCATCTATAGAACTACAGGATCACAGCCTGGTTTGGGTTGGAAAGGACCTTAAAGCCCACCCAGTCTCACCCCCTGCCATGGGCAGGGACACTTTCCACCAGCCCAGGTTGCTCCAAGCCCCGTCCAACCTGGCCTTGGACACTTCCAGGGATCCAGGGGCAGCCACAGCTTCTCTGGGCAACCTGTGCCAGGGCCTCCCCACCCTCCCAGCCAACAATTCCTTCCCAATATCCCACCTATCCCTGCCCTCTGGCAGTTTGAAGCCATTCCTCTTTTCCCATCCCTCCATCCCTTGTCCAGAGTCTTTCTCCATGTTTCTTGGAGCCCCTTCAGGCACTGGGAGGCCACAATCAGGTCACCCCAAAGCTTCTCCTCTCCAGGCTGAACAACCCCACTTTTCTCACTACATACTCTTGTAAATAATTATTTAATAAATATTTCTCCTCACTGTTACTCTCCTCTGTTTCCTCGGTGGCAGGGTTGGGATCTTTACTAATTCAATAATCCTAATTTACTAATACAAGGGATTTTTCTCACAAGTCATTATTCCAGATATGAATGAGGTTCAATAGCTGGGGAATGAACAGCTGGAACACTTTATGCTTTCAAGTAATGAAATTTTAGTTGTCAAAACACAAATTTTGAGCTGCTGATTGTTGAGAAAATCAGCTCTTCTGTTACTTCCATTATATACCACAGCCAAAGGAACTTTAAAAGGAAAGAACTAATTATGCCTGGTTTCGATTTGGTTCTAAGCTCTCAGAATGTTTACAGTAATCCAAGGACCACCAAAATTTGCAATTTATGTAACGATTAGTACACTGAAGAATAAATTATTAATAAAATAGAAATTTGTGGACAATACTACCACAGGGATATTTTTAATTTTCAGAGAAATTTACCGGTTTGGCTTTTTGCTTCATTTTCTTTCTGATGCTCACCTGTGTTCTCAGTGAATGTTTTGCAAAATCAACCCTCATTTGCAGGTGGCTGTCAGTATATAATTAAACCCCTAGACAAGTGATCTCTAGAATTATATATATCCCCCCCAAAAATCAAGGAGAAAGGCTGATATGTTTTTCTGCTTTCGTAAAACCTGCTTTTTAGGCTGAAACTTTCATAATTTCTGTAGTTTTCTGTATTTACAAACTCAGAATACAAATTTAAAGAGCACATTCTTTCCGAGCTCCCCATTATTAATTGCTGAGCAGAGGTCTTACAAATGGAATTAAATGCACTGTTTACTTGTCTATATTTGGAGATTGCCGTGGAAAACATTTCTCAGCTTTGAAGGATTTTAGGGACAGTTATTAAATAAATTACAACAACAGTATGAGGCGAAGAATCAGTAATAGAGAGTTAAAATCATAATTAATGTTGTTCTGTGACAACAATATTCTAAATAAGTCATTGCAGCCATGGAATTAAATCATTTTTTTTTCTTTTTTTTTTAAAGAAAAAGACATTTTGGGGAAAAGAGAAAGAAAAAACCCCCACCAGATCTGACTAGAACCCTATTTTAGGGTCACTGGAATGAATCAGAATCTCACAGAATCACGATGGCATGATTTGGAATCACATCTGAATTTGACACGTGGTTTTCCTGAGCAAGAAACTTCAGTCACAACTTGGATGAAGGTTGATTTCTGGTTTCGTAAAGGCTTTATAAACTCTTTGGATTAAATATATGTATATAACTAGAAGGAGGGGATTTCAAAGAAATACAGGTAGAAATGAGATGTTTGATGCATCAGTTTGTGGCATTCTCCTTCCATGGGACATTTCCCAAGGTGTAGGAAACTCCTGGCTTGCTTGAGAAAAAAAAACAACAAATAACAGGAGAGAGAAAGAAAAGAAAGGAAAATGCAGCTGGGAGTAATTTCCTACACAAAAGAGAAAGAACAACAGAAAATGCTTGAATAAAATATGAATAAAACTTGTCTGTGTTTTAAGGACCCTGAATTCACCTCTGCCATTTCTCCAACCTCTCAAGACCCTTCTGAGTGGCAGCACAGCCCTCTGTGTTTCCTTCCCCATCTCTAAAAGACAGTGACCATTTGGAAGCCTTTTTTTGGACTAAATTAAAGTGTCACTTAACATTCTGCTTCAAAAAAAAAAAAAAGATCATGAATTTGGAAGAAGAGAAGGCATTTAAATATCACTTAGGGCTTGAGCAGAAATCCCACGTGGAAAATGATACAGCAAGTCTTTCCAACAGATTTTATTCCCACCCCACACCCTGAAACACTTCTAGACTGACAAAAACATAATGCAAGGCAGAGAGCTGGAAGTTAGATGCAAAGAAAAGAAAATACATTCTAGACGTGGCAGGAAAAAAAACCTCCTTGAAATTAAAAAGGAAAACTGGATTCAGAAATCAAAAGTACCGTGGAATATTGACAACAAAAGGAAAACTCTTTCACGCTCTGGTTGTAAGGAGAAAGCTGGGATACAGTTCCATATCCAGAGTCCAAATCCAGTTAAACTTTCCTGCAGGATTTCAGTGACTCTGTGTCACAGGGGAAGATTCCCAATGTCTGTCCTGAGCAGTAAAGGAAATCCCCCAGGTAAAGCAGACAGAAAGGATGCTGAATTAAACCCTACTTATTTATGGCACCTATAAATCCATAGTAATGGATGATCCAAAAAACAACTATTCACAGGTTTTGATAAATTCCTTTAATGATGTGACCTTAAAAACCCGAGAATCTTTGTGGTTTACAGATTAGCTATTTTTGTGTCTTCATCCACATGCAGTTTTAATTATTTTAAAAAGTTAAGTTAAATATTAAATAATATGTGGAATTGGCATTTAGGAAATAATAGTTTGAGATGGCCAATGTGGCTTTCTTTTTAACCATTTTTCAGTCCTCGGAATGATTCTGTTCTGGTTTGAACAAAATCAATCCTTTTATGAAGTGATGTCTGAATAAAAAAAAAAAAAATCTATCAGATATTCTTTCATGTCAGAGATGAGGGATTTGTACTCATTAGAAGGTAGGATTTTTTAGGAACAACATCCTAATGGTCCTTTTTTAAAGGAACTGTTTTACCATCATGTGAAATGATGCAGGAGACAGAAGGCTTGATGTTCCTTCTGCTTTATTAATTTTTCATTTTCCTTGTGTTTGAAGACCAAAAGACTAACAAATAGTTCGAGTAGCAATTATTAGCAATTATTTTCATAGAATCACAGAATATCCTGACTTGGAAGGGACCCACAAGGATCTAGTCCAACTTCCACAGGACACTCTGACAATCCCCCCATGTGCCATTTTAATCTATGCATTGAAAATAAAATAAGATGCTATGTGAGTTTTAATATTAATTTAACACATGTTTGTAGTGAAACATTAGAAAGAGCAAAGCTGGATGTCCACAAGGGAAAAAGTTATTTGGCTTCTAATGTTTAATGAATGACTGTTGCTGTTTTTAACCAGATACATAGAAGGGAAATGGCACTCCCATTTTTAACTGCATGATTTATAGAAAAAAATTTCTTTTGTTCACCTTTTTCTCACCACTGCTTGCAGGTATTTATTGTATTTGTACAGTCAATTTTTCAAGCACCTGGGTATGTGCTACTAACAAATTAAAAAGGAAAAAAAAATTTCTCTGTCCTGAATGATATGTAAACAGAGGTGCATTTCTATGTTAAATCCCATTGAAAAAAAATAAGATCCCAACACAGTCAATGACTTCAATCTGAGAGCACTGCCACAACTTTCATTTGCATAAATCAATCCATTGCCTTTCTTTCTTTTAGACAATAATGTCACTCCAGAGCCTGTGATTCTCCATTAACAAATTCAGTGGATCCTCAATTAAAACAACTAAAATCTTAAAAAAAAAAAAAAGAGAGAGAAAGCTAAATATGCAAAAGGAATCCACTTGTAGGACTTTAGGGAGAGTCAGGAGTTGGACTTTGGTGATCCCTGTGGGTCCCCGTGAACTCAGAATATTCTTTGATTTTGTGATTCTGTGAAGGAATGATCCTTATGCAATAGTGCCACAGTCCGTGGGGGGAAGGGAAATGGGACCGGGCACTGCAATAAGGGTTCTGGCACAGTTGAGGTCTCGTGCAGCAATGCCACTTTATTTAGGGGAAACAAGGGTTTAAATAAAGTAGGTTTGAGGGGTGGATTCTAACCTGGGGAGGCCCAAGAGATTGACAACTCAGGGAAAAGTGTGATAGGGAG